>NC_092859.1:21409446-21432892 GCF_032062135.1 Pyxicephalus adspersus
TAATAGTACTAGTATAAGGTAATAGAGGTAGTAGTATAGGTCAGTAATAATACTAGTATAGGGTATTGTTGGCAGATCTGTTTAATGGGAAGAACTACCTGATATTTCCTTGATCCAGTTGGTGAACAGATACAGAGGAACAATTGTTTAATACTTACATAACAAATCCCATCAGTCCAGCTGCTCTGTGAGTAACTCATACTCTTTCTGCTTTAAGTAAAGTTTAAAGTTGTCAGAGAAGTGGCGGACGGCAGTTCCTCTTTTTCCTTTGTGTGCCGCTCCGTTCTGGTAATTACTTCATCAGCTGCATATAAAGGAAAGGTTAATTTGATAGATGAAATGTCATCTTTCAACTCTGTGAACTATGTAAAGATTGGGATGAACAACTTAAATGTTTTGCGGTCAGCGTTCGCGGTGTGAACTCAGTGCGCTCTCCCTCTGACTTTTATGATAATGCGCAGTTCACCGTTCAATGGCGAGATATCAAGAAATATTACTGAACTAATCACACTGTATTTTACCTCTCCAGCTAAATCCGCCACAAATCACCGTCACTAAATCACGCCGCCGCTGCCGCACGCTCAGAGCGGACCAGAAACCTTTCTTTTTTTACAAAGTTCTGACCCGTAATATGAAGATGAATTAAAAGAGCAATGTGATTTAACACAGCGCTGTATTTCACCAATGACAGAGCCCATTTCAACTTCACAAAATGTTAATATTTAGACTGAAAGGATTTAGAAAAAGGCAGAAAAGGAAAATTATTCTGTTACTAGTTACCGAGGTTTTGCATTTCACCAATCTCCCCATTCTGTATATAAATACTTTTTTTATAGTAAACTATTCTTTAAATGGTGCTACTTTGGAAATAGTGAAAATTGATCTTTTGCTGTTGTTTTTCTTCTAGAAAATATCAATTCAGAATTGAACAAAACTTACAAACTTACAAAATTGTTTTGACTGATTAGAGGCAAAATGAGATTTAAATTTACAGGAATTCAAATCTCAGGCCACCCTTACCAACCAGATCATTTAACATGTTCGGGATTTAGACATCAATAATGCACAGCTCAGCACTAGTCAATTTGGAAAGGCCAGCCAATCACAATAGGTTACCTTTTATAGGGGCAGATCTAGCCAAAAAGTGACACCATTGGCTTTGGTTCTCCATTTGCAGGCAAACATGGCAATTCAAGAGACATTGGTCCTGATTTATTAAAGCTCTCCAAGGCTAGAGAGGATACACTTTCATCGGTGAAGCTGGGTGATCCAGCAAACCTGGAATGGATCTGGTCCAGGACTGCAAACATTTGCTAAAAAGTAGCAAATTACTTTTAAGAAATCCATGCCAGATTTGCTGGATCACCCAGCTTCACCGATGAAAGTGTGTGCGGCCTTGGAAAACTTTAATAAATCAGGCCCATTGCAGTAACAATTGATAATGATTGTTTTTATCCACGTGACTGTTATATATAACTCCCACTGGTTGTCAGTACTGTAAATAAAGATCAATATGGTAAATTGCAACATGTTATAGTAGCACATGTCCTTTGGATATCTTTCTACCATGTCCCACAATCTCTGCTGCCTCAGGCCGGTGTTCTGCCTAGAAATCTCTGTATACACACAGTATATTCCCCATCCCAGATCCATCATGCAGATACGCTGACATCACTATTGACTTCCAATTGCCTTGTAAATCAGTGACACTTATGGTTTGTATCAATTCTTACGATTCGGGAGATAAATGACAAATACAGATCCGATTTCAGCAGCAATTTCCAGGAAGATGACACAAAGCTCCACATTTAACAATGTTTATCAGAAGACATTAAAACTTGATCCTGTCAACAATCCAGGCATCCGTTCATCAATGTCGCTGGGTAAGGGTGATCCACTCCCGAGGAGGAAGAACCTAAAATAATAAAAGGAGAGAATCATCATAAGGAAATGTCCGGAATAGGACAGAAATATGGCCGTCTGTGGAATCAAAATTATTATATCAATCATAAACATGAGGGACAAGCAAAATTTATATTTCAATTTATAATTTAAACATTCTGTTTTATAGAGAGGGGGGGTGTATGCGCAAGTGGCACCCTGCTGTGCTCATCTCTATAGGAAATGACAGTGGTCATCTATGGTCAGTCTTGATTGATCTTTCTGGTGCATTGCTAAACAATATGGGGGGACCATTGTACACAAACTAGATTTCACAATCACAATCGTTCATCTCAGGCAACCTACAATTGTGTGGATGTATCTATAGTCCTCCTACTGTGTGAAAAACCTTGCAGCTCTGCTGAAATCAGGGATTAGTTAACTTGGAACTAAATTTTCCCTTTTAGGTTTGTATGATCAGGCAGGTCAATATTGCGAAAGGGGACAGGTCATTTCCCCTCTACAATAAGCACCTTACCTGCCTGATTACTATGGGTTTCCGAAATCAAAGCTAAGCTGCGCATGCGGTGTAGACAAAGATTGTCCGGTGATGTCCGGCGCTGGAATGGTGATGGGACAGGTGAGTCGGCTGTGTTTAGTTCAACTTTACCATTTAGCAGATTCAGCAAGATTCACATTCTAAGTAAGAATTGCAAACTGATGTGATTCTTGCAACCTCCCTCTCAGAGTGTCAGGAAGGGTTGCCATAGGCAAAGCTGAACACAGGAACACACAAATTTGCAATAATGACATAGGTAGGCATGGGGTACATCACAAAAGAATTGTTGCAGCCTTCCTACCACTGGTTACTTTTTCTGTTAGCATGACGTTTGTAACTGTAACAATTCCTTGCCTGTGGCAAACTTCCATATATATATAAATACTTAGCGTAGAATCAGTTATTTCCAGCAAACAGATCCTGTGCGGCTGTCAGAAAAAACAATGCCCGTCCGTCCTTCTCCGTCACCATCTCACTTACGCCGCGCACTCCCCCCAACGAACAAATCAACGCTTCATTATCCTATTATCCTATAAAACAAAAGGGCCGCCTGGATCACATTAGCGGTCATTTCTCATAAAGACACATTATTGATCCAACTTCCACCTGTAAGCATTAAAAATCGTCCAGCGCAGCTCCAGTCACACACGCCGCGGCCTGAAGAATTAAAGGTGAATTAAATGTGACAGTGCTGAAATCGGAGGCACAAAATGAGCTGCAATTTATATGCAAACTGAAATGCTTTATGAAAATTTCCTCTATTTTCTCATGGAGATTTGGGGGAGAGATCGCGCTACACGCCGCTTTTGCTAATATGGCTCTACTTAAATATTAGAGAGTAGCAGCAGAAGAGGCGCTTTGATGTATAAGTAATCTCATTAAGTGATGAGCGCCGAGTAGAGACTTCTGCTCTTCTATTCTTATTTTACAAAGTAATTTCCACCCCAGAGGGTCAAATTTCCCCGACAAATTCTTAATTACCAAGCTGCAACAGAAGACGACGGTATTTGTGCATAATTCTGGTGTATTCCCGTGAGACGGCTAACTAGTCTTAGCAAGCGTTTCGTTTGGCCCCGCTCGCTGAACTCTGTAATTAGATAATACTTTTGATGATTGTACATTTGAAGTCTTAATCCATTTCATTTTCCGGGTCTCTTGTATTTCCCAGGAAAATGACCGTCGCTTATTAAATACCCCCCATAATCCGCACGGCCACCACGCTCCTATTTTTCTCCCTTTTGTAAAATATTCCAAAGATCAAAGCCACGAGCAATGAAATAGCTTGTTAAATGCAATTTAATATTCGCCGCGCAGCCTGCGTCGCTAATTAATTGTGCAATAAATGCAGTGTTACGTGACAATCAAACGGCGTTTTTTTTTTCCTCGCCGCAATGTCTGTTTACCTCTTCGGTAATTAATTCTCAGTTGGGGCAGCTGCTGGTGGCAACATATACACTACTTATAGGTGACAAGAGCTGCGATTTTATCTTTGTCACGTTGGAAAAAATCAGAGGATGCGAGAAAGGTGTGAAACAAATTTAATTAGCGCAATCTTCTCTTTTTTGATAGGGCCATGATAATATACTAATTATCCGACCCACATCAGGCGTTGTCTCCAAGTGTTGTTAATGGAAACCTCACAATATCGTCTTATTTACAATTTTTTAGCAATATCACAAGAAGCCATCCGACGATGACAACCTCTCTGCAGATATGAAGGTTCAATATTCAGTGTTATAATTCAAAATTGCAGAACGACTAAAGAGAAACTCTGTTGAGCCCTATTTGCAGTATTATTATTTTATAAAAAACAACATAGGCTTCTATGATTACTCCCCCCACACACACGCACGGCTTTAGCCATTGGGCACACATGGAAGAATTTTAAAAAATGGCTTTTATGTTCACGCCCACATGTGTTCAGTCTGCATCTAGACAAAACTTTTTAGCCTATGCACCAGTGAATAATTGCCTTTCGGGACCCCCATGTGTGACACTAGAGTCACATGGCTTTGTTATTAAACAAAGCTATGTCACAACAATAGAATCTTGGATCCAGGAGTGTCAAGCACCCATGGTTTTAAATAGGATCTTTTGCTTGTTTTCAATTATTTTATTGGTTTGATAAAAGAATTACAAGTATATCAAGTATTTCAAAATATTACCAACAATATAACAAGGGAGTAAGGGAACATAAAGGGAGCCTGGTGCAGATATAAATGAAAATATACCAAATAGAAGTTAGCGTCTTTAAAATTGCAAAAAATGAATTATAATATATTTTATAGTATATATTATAAGTATTAAACCAACCAAGAGAATGCCTATTCTTTGAAATAAAAACAAAAGGTGAGACAAGGGGTAGTAACCATGAACATAAGGACCAGGTAATGGAGAAAAGGGAAAAGAGAGCAAAAGGTGGAAAGAAGAAAAAAGGAGAAAGAAAACGATCTTAGAAAAGAGTAAAAAGGGCAAACACACAGTAAAAGGTCAGTGAACAGGAATAATGATATCTATAGGCCAGATATTGAAGTACGGGACACATGAAGCATTAAGTACAATATGCAAGGTTCGCAGATTTTGGTGAAAGTTTGGTGGGTATCATTTAAAATACATGACAGGCTTTCAGTTATGAATATATTATATGTCTGTTGCAGCACTTTAGGTGATTAAAGTATCTGTTTTTCCAGTAATTACCTATTGTCTGTTTAGCTAATGGGACAAAGGAGCACAGTTTGAATTGGGTGTTTGTAAGGACTGAGGGCTTAAAATGTAACAGAGCTAGCTAGCCAGGGGGCTCTGGATACGAGCACCTGAAACTATTGAAAACTTTACCCCATATTCTGGTAATAAAAGTCCACCAAGTAGTAGTAGTACGGTTTGCAGTTCCCAGCATCTTCTAAAACAGAGTCCTGTCATTCTTAGAAAAGTGTTTTAGTGGGGTTGGCACCATATACAAGATTGGATCAGATTCCAATATGACAATATTGGAACTTTTTCTTTTAATGTTTTGCAAAATGTTGGCAAACATAGAATGCCATACCTGGTACCTTGATAACACTTTATCCCAACTGCTGTAAGCAAGCCAGCCACAGACAGTAAATGTATGTTTGGTGACATTTCGGGAATTGGTCAATTTGCATATTGTCAGATGCATGGAATCCAGGAGACAAAAATTGGAAAAAGTCGAACCTTAACTTTACTTTAAAAAAATGTGTTGCACAGCCCCTTTTATAATAAAAAAATTAAGCTCTTTTTGGGCTGTCCCTGGCAAACTTATTCCTTTGTAATACAGCAACAGAGAACATTGGGGTTGAATGATTTCCAGCATTATTCAACCCACCTCTTGTAAAACCAGGGTGTCATTGACTCCCCCTGGGAGTATTTTATTACAGTGGCCTGGGCTCTTTGGATATGCTGCAGAAGATAATGCCAATGTCACTAAATGAGCGCAATTTTCTGCGGCAATAATGATCATCCACCACTGGTACGAACAAGAAGAGGAAGAAACCCTTCACAACCCAACACATGACCTGCCAGAAGATAGCAAGAGGTATGTATTAAGGAAAATGTTTTAAATAGTTGTGAGTGTAGGGGGTCAAATGGAGATAGGGTGTAATGGGTTATATTTGGAGATCTAGAAAGCTTTGTTGTTCCAGTTGTGATTGGAGTACATCTTTAATTCTAAATTATCAGAGCATATTGGTGAAATCTTTATTTCATCTTTACAGCTGGTAGCCGGTGTTATTTCAGATCTTCCAAGCACTCAGGGACAGGTGACGTTGGTGACATTTCATAGTTAGGTCAGGTGAAACAGAAAAAGACGATTTCTTCACACATAAGTGAGTGGAGCATAACTAGTGTGATAATCGTGGTCAATTATCAGGACGTTAATGTAATATAATTGCATCTCATTGTGTAAATACGGAGCTTGCCACCTGCCAGGAATTATGGACGCTCCTTTGTTGCTGGTCAGCCGTACGTTAACTGGTGTCGGAGTGTGAATCGCCATCATCCCATCTGTCGTATCTCCCTGCAGGACGGTGGTACTCTGTCAGGTCTCTCTCTGCTATGCGGTCACCTCATAACTCCCTTTTTCAGTAACATTGTGACCCCGTCAGAATAGTTATGGCGGCAGTGACCTCGGGAACAATTGCTCTCAAACTGCCGAGTGAAGCTGGTCAGTGTTCACTGATTAAACTTTTAACAATATCTCCGGCATGATAAAGGGCAAAATGACAAGTCGCCCCTCGCCAAGGTGTCTGTATAATAAACTAATTAGTAAAACGCGCAGCCTGTGGAGCTTTTAATGAGCGCTATCCGCTGCTATCTGTAATAATAACCCAGTCTGCCCCCTTTTGGGATTCAATTAAGGCGCAGACTGTCATATGCTCGGCCTGGCTGATCAATGAACACATCGCGACCTTTGTCAGCGCTGTTTGCAAGGTCGCCTCCAGTAGCAAGGACAAGCGTCCGACTACAGCGAAGGAAGACGAAGGAAGGAGACAGACGGCCCAACTGTACAGAATTCTCCGCCGGTGACATCAGCAGAACGTTCTGTCACTCCGAGGACACCTGCCAAAAAACTTTGCCCAGAAACTTTGCTCACTCCGAGAGATACTTCAAATTGGGAAAATTCTGATTTATGTGACGGGTTTTGTCATGTGAGAAATTCAAAAGTCTTTTCTGCTTTCAAGCCAGGAATATATTTTTTCTTGATGAGTTTCTGGCTTGTAGTAACGGAGAAAGAAGAAAAGATCCCTCTACAAATGTTTTCTCTACATGGGCCCATTGGGGGGACATCATGATCTTTCCTGGCAGCTGTGATCTGGGTGATCTACAATCAGAATAATTATTTACAGAATAAAAAAAGTGTTGCTACATCTATGGCCCACACAGACCAATCTCATTCTAGAAATTGCCGAAATCCCAAAATGGATCCCCAAAGATCTTCATAGTCAATAGTCACAAGAGTCCTTTCAAACTTTAATTAATTCTTTTTCTCTGTGCCATCTCTTGCATAAGAACACAAGCCCTCTTCTTATGAACATTCCATATTGAATATTCTAACTCCACCTCCTGGTGGCTGCCTGGTTCCTCATGGGTGTTAACCTTACTGCTATTGGCTTCAGTAGTAGGAAGGAGTTCCAGATGCACAGTTCCAAAGAGGATGCTAAACAGTTTAAAATTTAGAAACTTGAAAGACTAGTTTCTATTGACTGAAATGTTCACTGCTGATACTAATATCTGATAAATTTTTCAGTACTTGTTATCAATACTATCTTTGACTTTCAGGGCAAAAATTACATAAATACACAAAATGATTGTTTTGCATTCATGTTTAAGGCTGTGTGGTATCTGTGTCTTCTGCGTAACTTCATCATAGCTGGCACATGAAGCCCAGGAAGGAAAGTTTCTCATTTAAAAATTCCCAAATGTACTGGACTGTCAAAAAAAACCTTTACTCATTTGGATCTGATGGGCCTGATTTATCAAAACTCTCCAGGACTGGAGAAGATAGACTATCATGGGAGAATATGGGTGATCCAGCAAACCTGGAATGGATTTCTTAAAAAAATTTTGCTTCCAGTTGGCAAAGCTTTTTATTCATGGACTAGATATATTTCAGGTTTGCTGGATCACCCAGGCTCACCCATATTAGTCTATCTTCTCCAGTCATGGAGATCTCTATTAAATCAAGGCAATCGCATTCACAAAAAAGGACTGTAGTCTTCCTGAAATGGAATTCAGGTTTTGTAGTTAGTTTAGATTCAAACAGTGCTTTCAAGGTATTTAAAGCTGATCTACAGAAAAATCTTGTACAATCCCCCATTCCTGTACAAAAAGATAATTCATTTTGCTAAAGAAAAAGCCTAAATGCCTATTATAGTAAATCAACTTCATACCCCATCCTGGCCCCATTACTCATTATTGGCAAATACATTTGGGCTGATTTACTAAAGGTGTTTAGCTTGATAACTTAGCAAAATTTATTATAATTCTGCAAGAAATAATTCACTAAGCTCAGTACAGGTAATAAAAATTCACTTTGCAAAGAATACCCAATCACATCGAAGGAAATGTGGAAAACATGATCTTAGCTTTTATCTGATTGGATGGTGGATGAATGAAAAAGAAAGTTTGTGCAGGGAACAAATCAAAAAGATGCTTTATGATGTTTTATTCACAATTAAAATTTCTCCTTCAGTTTTCTGAGCCTGACACCACCTGCTCCTCTATATGATCCATAAACTTTACTCTGCACTTCATTATTGGACATCGTCGACTGTCTGCAAAACTCCCAGATATAAATATCTCCTTTATATGGTGATAAACGGCATAAAATATCAATAAGGTGACCTACAAACAATGAAATTTCTTTAATACATGGCAGCACTCAGGTGGACGGGATGTGAACTGGTTGATAATATTTGTTTTGGTTTTATTAGAACTTTCATTTCACTTTTATAGAATGTAATGAAAGCTTAGTAATAGTTTAGGAGTTGGAAATCCATTTCCCCTGCTTTACAGAATGACCCCCATGCGAAGGGAGCAGTTGTCGACCGGCTATAATGGCCCTGCGCACCTCGATCATCGACTTTTCATGTGTTGTAGAATTTCATTGTATTCCTCGCTTATTTCTTATCATCGATAACACGAGTGGAAGAGAGACAGAAACATCCCATAAATTTTTATGATAATCTCCATCGTCTCTGCCTGGAAGACATCCGAGCTTTTATCTGATGTATTTGCAGTCAGTAAACATAAACATCTCATTGACATAATAATGTATAGAGAAGAAGTTATTTAAAGCTTCTCAAGAGTTAGTGAAACGTGAGATTGTTTTTGCACAATTTGCAATAATTTACGGGAAGATAAAAAAATGTTTCCAATTATTCATCAATGAGTTTTGAACATCAGAAGCCTTGTTGGAGACTGGGAGGTCATAGTGCTTTCTGGCCTTTTCATTCACTGGAGTATGTCCTGGACGTATATAGATCAGCTTTAGTTCTCGGACGGGAGCCCTGTACAGACGTCAGATTACTGTCACTGGAAATTATCTTTCTTGATCATTTCCAGTGACAGATAAATGAACAAGCACAGTTCTGTTTTATGGAGTGGGGAGGGGAAGGGAAAAAGGCACCCTGCTGCGCTCTTCGTCATAGCAAAGCACAGTAGTCATTCCTCATTGTTTGTTCAGCCAATGATATGGGGGGACCATTGTGCTTGCACTCGGTTTTCATCAATCATTTGGCATGTGTACAAAGCTTTCAGCTTTTTAGGTTCGCCCAAGGAGTTTTCTGAGCAGATAATGGAGGCCCAATTTGTTCTCTTACAGCTGCTGTAGGAAACTTATGGAAAGTTTTAGGAAACTTTCAAGGAAGAGGGTTTGACCTAGCCTGATCTGACATGACACCCCACTCTTATCCAGTGAATGATCTAAAATCTTTCAAGTGACGCTCTTCGGTCCATCTCCGCCATGCACCATACTAGTGATCCCAAAGAAGGACATTAGTTTTTTTGGCTTTTGTGTTCTTACACCCGAAATTGAAAATGGAATGTGTTTAAGACCAGAACTCATATTCAATGAAAGACCTAATACTCTACAAGTAAACCCTGTGAGCTCCATCTCTTCCCTCCACCATGCATCGAACTGGTCATTCCAAAGAAGGAAACCTTGCTTTCCCGCTGTTGCCTTCATACACCAAAATCTAAAAACTGAATGTGTTTTAGAGCAAGACATAAATGGGGCCACCCAGGTCCTTTTCCCTCCCCCCCGGCATGTACTTATTGTGCACCAATTTTCTAAGGTAAAGCATGTCCTACACATTCCTGGCGCTGGAGAAAATAGAATGTACCATCCAGGTCCCATTCTGTCCATCCCGTATTTTGGTGAGAATTGCCTGGACATGCTTCATTCACTAACGAAAATAGGAAGAAAAAATGGAAGAAAAAAAGGAAAACTTGATAGCTAACATTTCAGTTAAAAGTTAGTAACAAAACAGATGTTTGTATAATCATAATATGGCACATGAAATTCTTAAGGGGATTTTAAAAATAGGCCAGCAAGCTTTATTAGTTACATTTTCATACAGTGAAAAAGTTTGACATATGTTTAAATCAAGAAGTTAAGTTTACTGTTCCCAGTATTATATCATTATTGAATACACGTTATACATGCAATCAATAACTTAAATTGGAAATTATTCAATTGTAAATCTGTTCTCTATATACAGTGATTTCAGCAAGTTTCTAATAAAATTAAGAAACAATATAATCACATCTTCCCAATCAACATGTTACAAACTGAAGCAGGGGACGTTTTTTGTCCAATATTTGTGAACACAACCAAAACTTCAAAAACAGCAAATTTTACATGATTATGTCATTTGTGGTATAGATGATTCTTGAACAAAGATGTCTTCATCCCTCTAGGGAGAAAAGCGGATGAAAACATTGTCAGGGGAGTACTGTGATCTATGTGAGAAGTAATAATGTTAATTAATTATTACTTAGTGTTCTGTGTTTTTTTTTGATGACAGGTCCACTTAAGGACGCTATGGTATTTTTGTTGCATTGCTGACATAATATTTACAATGTAGAATTCTGCAGAACCAAATGTGTCTTTATGGTCCCCAGTAAGTTTGAATTGTGAATTATAAATCCATTTCAATGTCAAAGATTCCACTATATAGTCGCTATATTGCGTTTGCGTTGGGTGCTTTTTGTTCCAATCCCGCAGTTGAGAGGTTAAGGATCACAAGAAGTAACAGAGCTGCAGAAAAGTTCATTCAAGTCATAAAATATGTTAGTGCGCTTGGCAGAATTTCATGAGCGCCAGGCACAGGAAGCCAAGACTTCTGTATAATAAGGAACGCCATTCGCACTTACAAAGTTTCATGCAGGAAGAAAGGCGAGTGATGAAAGCGCAGAAGGTTTTTTGTATGTGCTGCGAGTTTTCATCTCTTCTCTCCTGCCTGCAGAATGAGGGACTACAGGGGACCAGGCCACAAACCTTCAGTCCCTCTGCTCCATCCTGAAAGGAGAATGCCACAATCAAAGGGAATGACGGTGACAGAAGATCCCCAGCTGAAAGCCATTGTATATTCTCGCTCCGGGTCACATGCACACGTTGTACTTTGCATCACAGAGATGAGGGCTTCTAATGTAACATTTATGACTTGGATCAACTTCTCTTCCATGCAAGCAGAAATATTTGATATTTCTTTACTTTCAATATTATTGTTGGGGCCCAGCCATCTACAGGAACCCAATTTAAACATATTTATGATGAAGGAGCCGACACATTGTCACTTGTTGGCGTACAGTCCTGAATAATGTGACAACAGGGTTTATAGAAATTCACGGGAGATCGGTATTTATCTGTTTTCAGGTGAAATATTTAAATTAAAGACTTTGATTATGGTAGGTGATATTCTGAAATTCCCGACGGCGCAGTGAAGGAACTTCAGCAAGCTAGCAATTGCTTTCCCATTCACACCAACAGACTAAAATTTTTAAAGGGGCTTTACATGTTTGAACCACTATTTCAGTGGGGCAATAATACCAAGATTCTTGCCCCCAGTCCCTACCAATTAGAACCTTCTTACACAAATTGCACCAAACTAATACATAGACAGACAACAGAGTTGTTGTCCGAAGCTACCAACATTCAGCTATTACACTTTTGTACACATGGTGGTAATTCCAGTGTTTGCATGGATCGGTGTGTTGGTTATAAATCTTCAAGGAGATAGAAGTACTGAGCCAACGGAGTTGTTTTCCAGACACATAGATGATGTATGGTGACCATCACACCATATTATGATTGACACATCCTTGGCTCATTGAGTTAGTGTGCTTCTCTGTCAAGAAAAGTAGAAGTTGTTTGTTGTCTTACTCTAATATTATGCCACTACCTGCAATAAATGCTCAGAATAAAATAAATGTATACCCGCAAAGTTTGTTCAATTCAAACTAAAATAAAACTTTTTAGCTTTGTATATGTAGCACAACCACTGCAGGAGATTCTTTGGACTCTCCTGCTATACCATTGGTGATCTTCACACAAATTGGACCTCATAAACTGCCAACATGTCAAAGGCAATACAATTTATTCAACAAATGAGCACGCAGGTCCTTGTTGATATCTTGGTTGTTGTTTACAAAGAGATATGTCAAGAGTTTGGCACCATTATAACTTTAAAGTGGACAAAATGGGCATTCATTACTTTAAATTCACCCATGAGAGGATTGACTTCTAAAGCATTGGTTGAAGGGAGAATGACACTGCAGAAATATGTGGAATAGCTTTCAAAGTGGACTAAAATTAGCTTAAAATTTACATGAAGTCACAAATTGTGAAAAGTGTCAACAAAGAGGTCCAGAAGAGCACTAACAGGAAGTAGAGATAGCAGTCTTTAGGTAATCCTATTCAAAGTATTGGGTAACGTGCAGCGATACGGGGTAGACAAAGGCTGCTTACCATTCTGTAATCAAGTGATGGTTCTTTTAGAAGGCCTTTCTGTAGTATTTGGCCATATGAAGGCAGATAGGCAAATCAGTAAATAGTTACAATCTTTCTGATCATTGTTGGGTTCAAAATGGGTCATATTGGGTCTTTCTCACTCTCGGTACTGGGTATTCTTTCTCACAATCCTTGCAGAGTGTCTTCCTCTCTAAGATCACCTTGCTATGGTGGTGGGTCCAAAGCCACAGCAAAGAGATGCCTGGCTAAAGGTAGGTGTAAAGTGTGCTGCTGCACTAGGGACCCAAACCCTCCTCAGCCAACAGGGGTCCACATAGAAGCCCAAAGACAGTTCAGCAGGGAAGACCACTGTTGGCTACATCTGCCATTGCTTCTGGCCACACAGCTGATCAATCCTCATTCTATTTTGTGTTCCTTTCCTTGAATAACTCATCAACTTCTAGTGTCCCTGTACAGGGCTTTGTCCCCAAACAATGTGGCCAAACCTATTCTTCTCTTGTGTCCCCTCCGCATTTCCAAAAACACAGATCACAAATGGTACTTACCAGAATCTACATTAATGTCATAAAACATTCCAAACCTAGGAAGCAATTTCTTCCAAATAATGGAGATTCCTTAAAGTTGTAACAAGGAGTCTAAAATATTATTCAGAGATTGTTGCTGTATTTGCTAAAAAGATTAAGGGAGTTTTTGTGAGCAGAAGTGTTCTGCATCAGATGATTTACTCTGGAAAAAGGTTATGAACTATTTCAGGTCAATGTGAACTTGTATTACCTGCATTTTATATTTTCATATACCAGCATTTTTGTATGTTGATTGTAAGTATACAAAATGCTTTTTCTATATAAGTTTCTTTTCTCTGAGCTCTGACAACCTTTGATACTTATTCCTTAAAACATCTGCAAAGTTTGTTGAGAAAAGTTTCCAATCTTGCAAAGCTCATTGGAATATTCTGCAGGTATAAGAAGAGATTCGGAAAGTGTTTCCACCGGGGGCCGTTAATGACGGATAATTCTGACTGTCAATAATGAAGCAGATGGTCCGAGCGATTCCTTTAATGTCACCATATTTTAAAGATTTGGTAATTTACAGATTCCGCAATGTGATGTGAGCTATTTTGATGTTGCTTTGATTAAAATTCACTTGAATTATTTACTATAAAGAATGAAGTGGAATATTAATATGTCATTTCAATATTAATTAAGGGCTGGTTAAGCCGAGGGATTTTCTCGTTCTCTCAGTCAGGAAAGATTTGCTCATACAATGTCTGTAACGGGTTCCATACTGAGAAGCCACCTGGCAAAGGACAAAATTTTAGGTTTTATAGAAAATCTTCAGCCAGAATGATATGAGGACAGTACATGGATGATGAGAAATGTGTGACAAATGTATGATAGATGTGTGATAGATATTGTATAGATATTGATAGATAGTGTATGGTAGAAATGTGTAAAATGTGTGAAAAAGATATGGATAGATGGATATGTGATAGATGTGACCACCTTTTGCCTTCAGAATTGCCATAATTATTCGTAGCACAGATCAACAAGGTGTTGTAAAATTTCCTTAGGGATTTAGCCACATCGACATGATATTATCATTGCAATTGCTGCAGATTTGTCTGTGGATCCATGATGTTAATCTCATCCCACCATTCCACCTCATACCCAGGTGGAGACTGTGGAGGCCATTTGAGTATGGTGAACTCATTGTCATGATCAAGAAACCAGTTTTAGATGACATGGTGCATTATCCTGCTTAGATGGAGCACAGGAGTGACACTTGGTGTACCTAAAAAAGTGACCAGAGTGTAGATGTGTTGTAGATAATAGATGATGGATGTATTACAGATCTACAATGATTAAAAAAAGTATGTACACCCACAAGGAAATTTTTATGTTTGGGTTTAACATTTTTAAACATTATATCAAGCCTCAGCAAAGAGGCCACTGATTTCACACACATCCACAACATGTTAATAGTGAACTGGCTTTTCTGCTCATGCTGTGGCTTCTTCCTAGACTGAATAAACTGTAAGATTTTGCACACAATATTTTTGGTGTACAAAAAAAATGCATTGAGCTGATTTACAACATAGATTTATTGGGGAGTTTACCCCAAAATCTAAATTCTTCCCTTAAGGTTAGAACCAGTGTTATTGCCAGCACACAACTAGTCTGTATGAGAATGGTCCTGACCCTGGTCCCAGGTGACTGTATTTAGAATCTGATCCTGTAATAGTTCATTGATTCCAATTGTTTATTATGTGCCATTCTGTCTTTTTAATATTATGAACACATACTCAGAATGAATCTGGTCCGGGAGGGAGAATCATGTCCCATCACATTAGCGTGTCCTCCTCCAGGATTGCACAGGGCTGACAATATGCCAGCTGTCTGTCTGCCAAATAATTTGCCAATATTTGCAAATGTCTCGTTTCGGCAGTGATGGGCACAATCTGTTCATAGCTTCCTTCCTGACATTACCAGAAATCAGGACATAAAGGGAGATCTCCTACAAAACAGAACATGACTGATTAGAATCCTCCGGTCTGTGTAATCTGTGGGCCTTCATGTGGTCGCTGACCAACCTGTCTACTAGAGGACCCCTGTGAAGAGGACATGCATGTGTCTTTGGTGCTGATCATTGTTGTCCCATCTGCAGCTCTTCACATGGACATGCTAATACAATATTTTTTTTTTTTAAAGGCTTAATTGACATAACACATATTATAGTAATTATTTAATTGTTTTATATTTGATACCTCCATAGTACAGACTTTATAAGTACAATTCTGCTTGGATATACAAATCACTATAGTTATGCTTTTGCAGTTAAAAATTGCAGATAATTAAAATTAAAAGAACAAAGAGCAAATAACACATATTAAAAATACAAAAAGAGCAAAGTTAGCAGCTGGTCATTACACCTTAAATCACACTAATATGTACCATGGTTCAGACCAGCCTCGGGATCCCATTGTGACTCTGGATGGTTGGAACCTTGCCAACCTGTTCAGTCAATACCACTCCAGCACTGGTTCCTAATGAACCAGAATCTTCAGATTTCATAGCGGATACCAGTGAGTGGTAGTGTACCACTCACTGCCACCCCCGTTCATTCTCTATAGGGCTGCCATGATAGAAGCTACTTGCAGCATCACCTCACTGGCATAAGGAATGGGCAACCTCAACCTCACTGCATCGTTACCAACCATTGATGTTGAATGCTTGATCTACTTTTTATGTCATTTTTAAATATAATATACAGACATCATAAATAATAAATAAATGAGATGTTTTCACACATTTCATTTTCCACAGCTTTCATTTGTCAGCAATTAGAAAACCTTCAAGTACGTTTTCATCACTACCTTGAGAAACATCAGGGCTCCCAGGGTTCCTCCTCCAGCGACAACGATGATGCTAACGTAATAGAATTCCATACTCAGCACTATGAGAACAGGTAAGCTAGCATACTAAGAACACCATCTGCATTTTTATTAAAATCATTGGGTTGATTTACTAAAGGAAATTAGACAGTTCACTTAGCAAAGTGAATTATATTTTTGCAAGGAAATGTTCAGCTTTTTTCAGTACGGTCAAGCTCTGAAATGACCCCACTGCATTCACTTATATACTGGGGGAAATATGTAGGCTGCCGCTGGTTACCCTTCTAATTATCTAGCAGTCATATTGATCCACTGGCTTTATTTTTTATGAACTACAGACCTAAAACTACTATGCCATGTTGTAACTCCAATGTCTGCATGCTTGGTCTGGGCACTCGTATATGGGACCAATATGCTGCTTTGGGCAACAAAGAAATTTAAAATGTATTTTACAAATGTAAAATTATTCTGATATATTTTTAGATAGAAATATTGGTTGATAAATTGTTGTTTAGTAATCTGCCACTATTATTTGCCCACCCTTTGCTTGGCACTATTGTTGCCTCCACTCCCATGACACAGGACGGGTGAAGATGTCTGATGTGTACTGTTTGGATGACTTTGCACCCAGTAGCGGTATATCTGGGTCTCAGATGGCATGGTGAAGTTTGCACGCTGATAATATTTCATATTTGGCAAAGGAAAGAACTGATTTGAAGAGAAACCCCAACCAAAAATTGATATTGGTTTATATCTCTGTCTGATGACTTGTATGACTCACTACATAGCCGTCTCCATTTTCACATCAGGTGAGATTACAGTCTGTTGTCTTCCTGGTCAGTTTTGAAATAGACTTGTTGTCATATATTTCCCAATCAATATTATGATGGCTGAGATTCATCCTGCGGAGCAGCTACATAAATTCATCCTCTTTACGCTGTCATGTCCGCTCAGCCCGCTAAATGCTATTCTGGCCTCAATTTCACATGTGATGATCGGCCTGTCTGTTCTGCTTTATTCATCATCATAAACACAAATCAAGCTGAAATCAAAACTTGTTTTCTATTATCGCCTCATCGCCGATGATAATAGATGGTGCGGGAAGGTGACTTCGCCACGGTAAATGAGAACAAAGTGCACTCATTGCCGCACACTAAGACAGTAAATAACAATACAGACAATTGTAGCGCTCACATCTGTGCTGCCATAAACCACAGACATTTCACTGAGTGATCAGAAAGGTCAGCGTCTGCCCAACAGGGATGGATTTATTATTGCTGTATGTCTATATATATATATATATATATATATATATATATATCATATTTAATAATAAACTCCAAAAATCAAAAACAACTTTATAAACTTTTTTTTTTACATAGGTCCACCAACTCTCTGGACCTGAAATTTCACATTATCATCATTCTGGGACTTCTAGATGTACTTTCCAATACTTTGATGTCAGGTTGATTCAAGACTATTTGGGGTGCAGAGAATTAAGTTTTAGAAGCCACACCAGGCCCCAGCACTATAGGAGACACCAAGAGTCTATAGCCAGCCAGGACACCATATAGGGTTCCCAAATGGGTTCCATTATCTGATGGTTCTGTTGACCTGCCAAATAAAACACATACCATATATTATTCCTCTTGGGAAAATTTACATCCTATGTGGTCAATTGTTGGAGGTACTTCAGTGTTCAGATAGCAGAGATCAAAAAATGGATCACAAAGACAGAGAGTTCTCCATCTATGCCAAATCCCAGGTCTATGAGAAAACGGCACTCAATGGGACTCCCAACTTTGGAACCTGAGAAAAAGGGACATCTTAAGTCAGAAGAGACATACGGCATGCCTGCTTTATGGTAATATAGTCTACATATTGTACTCAATACCACAATTTGCGGTCTTTGTATTTGCAAACTATTTTATAATGACTCTGCTATACTTAACCCTCTCTTTTATATAAACCTAAAGGATCAAAGAAAAACAAATATACACAGAGAGCTAAAACTTTGTCTGAAGCTTCTCTAAAGGAGAACTGAACATTCAATGAAAACTACAGAGTAATAAGTAACTGATACACTTTGATCAAGACTATGTACTATACATCATAGGATCATTGAATATTATGGGCAAGGTATAGAGTGCAGGGGTCAGTGTATGTAATGTACAACACAGTACAAAGAGTGTAGTAGTAGTAGGGACAGTGTAATGTACAATACTGTACATAATGCAGAAGTTGGAAGAATTTATTATAGGGCCCCTGTCGTTGCCGGTCAATAGAGGAAAAAAAACCCATTGCCAGTTGTAGGGGAAAATGGGCTGTGGTCAGTAGGGACGATGCTCTGATGTACTGGAATTGGTGAAAAAAATAACCTAGGATTAGTGGAAGAGAAAAATGCTTAGTGTTGGTGGTTGGGAGAAGAAAAAATACCTGATCCAGTGGGGTAAAAATTCCCAAAATGACTCAATAGATCAAACAGACATTTCCTAAATTCTCCAAAATAGAGGAGATAGTTCACCATAAAAGAAAATCATAGACATGTTGTATATAAAGGTTTCATTATGTTGGAAATGATACATGGGGTGTTGTAGGGTGACGAGTGGGTGGAAGGGTGTAGTGATGAGTAGGAGGGTGGGTGGGGTGCATACAAAGGTTTAGAGAGTTGGTGAATAGTGGATGGATCTCCAATATTAGGGCAGAGTGTTATAAGAAGTACTGGCACCAAGACTGATAAAAAAATTTTGTGGGGTGACCTCCACCAAAATCCCTCGCATCAGCCCAGATTTTATTTCCAGAGTGAAGTTTGTTTGTCAGAGTCTCATGAACATTATGGAGTCACCTCTGCTTCCTCCGACAGAACTTGGCAAATTAGCAGTATCCTCACAGACTTCACAAAGTTTTATTAAGGCAAAAACTTATTTTACTCTCCAAGAAATGACGGTAAGATGGAGAAATGATGGATGGCGTATTACAAAGATGGATAATGACAACTGAGTAAAGGTCAAAACGATTAAGTACATCCGGCGGAATAAAATAATCTATTCTCATCACTAAAGGTAAGTGTCAGAAATTGACGAGTCCCCTTTATGTAAGAATGATGGCGCTGCTGGTCGAGGAGTCATATGGGGAGAAGGAACAACATTAAACGCTGACTGACGGCTGTAATCACCTTGCGGACAGAATACGGTGGAGCTCCGATGTGATGATGGCTCTAATCAATGATTGATCTTTCAGACATGACACAAGCTAATCAAAGATCACGTGTTCCCTCTAGGTGAACATACAGCACACAGAGGGGGTAATGTCACTATTGTAATACTGGGGAATACCATACCCCCTATGCTTATCAAGACATACCAAGGGCCCATCTATGTGGTGTGTGTGTAGGAAGGGCATTGATCTGTACATGTTCTGCACACAGGGGTGAAAAACCTAATACCCTTATAAGCTCTCATAATATTTTTAACCCTTTTGTGAGCAGAAAAATGACCCCCATCATTAACACACACAATCTGTATGGAATATGTGCAGGAATAATGCAGGAATTAATTAAGGTAAAATATTGAACAATTTATTTACTGCATAGATACATATGAATGGTGAGACAGCAGTTAGTGGAGATCTGTATGTATCCAAATTGGGGTCCTATCGCTGTAATGAAACAGCCACAAATAAACAGGACCTGTTCTATAATACGTCATGCTCAGACACAGGATTTCTAACTTTAGTGAAAGTAATTTGTGAGCTTTACATTTTACAGTTTAAGGTGAATTTAATCAATGGATGTTGGTTTATGGCACCAGTCTTCCCCCTTTAGGAATTTAAAGTAACACATATTCAGACGGCTAGATAGGGGAGGAGTGCAAGGATGTAATATGAAAGATATAGGAGGGGAGTCCGATGACATTACCAAGGGTAAGTGATAACATAAGGTGATAGGAGGAGACTCCAGGGACACAATCAGGAATAAGGGATAAAATATTGGGCATAGAAAGGGAGTCCTTTATTAGGGCATTATTAGGGCTAAGGAATAAAAAAAATATTGTTTTCACTATCTGGTCTGCACATGCTCATGATATGTTTTTGGGTATAGTGATGATTGAAGGTATGGGGCCGCTCCAAGTGGATGTTCTATGGGAATTTAATTCAATACAAATTTATTTTAGATATGTTGATTGTCTCTTGTATTTTGTATTTTGTCAGGCCACATTTTTAGGTGTTTTGGATGGATGGGGCACTAATAAGTTGTTAAAGGGCAAAAGGTTTGAAAAAGGTCTAGTAACTCTCTCTCTCTCTCTTTCCCCTCTCACCATCTCTCTTTTCTCCTCCATATTCTCGGACGACCTTTCGGAGTTGAATTATCTGCGTTTTGTCTCTCCGACATTCATTCTTCCATCCTGTTGGGATCTTGCATAGTTCAGAGATTCTCATTGGTCTCTTTATTGAAATTGTGCACAGCGAGTCTCGTTAATTATTCCCCAAATACTAAACCTTGAATCATTTTGGTTACTCTATACGCCGGCTAATTTTCATTTTGCAGTGTGCCCTTGTTTTAATGAGCACAATTGCCAGTAATATATCATCTCCCTCATCTGCCGCGTCATAGGACCAGCTGCTGATTGAGTTCTGGCGGACGATTTGCGGCTCTTTGCTCCTCTGTAGAGATTCTGCGGCCTTGGTGAAAATGTCTTTTGAGCAATGATTCCATCAATGTCACTTTGGGTAACGGTGAATCTGACGGTTTGACGCTCTTCAAAGAGATATAAAACTCTTCATAAAATGATGTGTGACGTGAGGGACGGTGAAAATGACGTCAGATGTGAATATTCTGCGTCATCAGATGATGAAACTTTAAAAAATACTAAGAGGGTGAAAGTCTCATTTTCTGGCCCAAAAATAGAGAGCTCTACCCGCAGAAATAAATTACCAGCTAGCTTTGTGGGCCAGCAAGAGATGTTATTATTATTACCTAAGTGTCCTATAAACCAATATTAGATTTACAGGAATTACCTAAACAAACTTTTCAACCAACTGCCCTTTGTCCTTCACCAAACTGCTGCACATACTTGTTAGCTGGAGGACTATGGACTATAAGAAGAGGGGTGTAAATATTATACACAAAACTCAATATCTCCGAAGAATATTCTAAACTCTTTACAATTTGTGCAGATTCAGAAGAAAGCAGTTTTCTTCATCCTAGCTGCTATTATTTCTGTATTCACCATTTTTCTATATAAAACCAACAATAATAAAAATAAAACATATACAAGTAACACAAATTAGACTGTATGTACCAACTATGAAGGTAAAAGGCTCCAGAAAAAAGCAATTTGGGAAAACCATTTGGATTAGATATTTTCAAGGTAAACTATTGTAAACATTCTGCTGATGTAATTAGTGCAATTACAGAGAAAAAAAATGTGTCTAAATGGAAATTAATCCCCTCCATTCTTCTCTGCACACCAGGTGACCTCTGATATGTGCAGAATTCTACCAATTGCCAGAAAGGTGATACACAGCCCCATCCAGTGGATATAATGGGAACTGCATGCTGCCACTGATGCAATGAGTCTGATTTAATAAAGCTCTTCAAGACTGGAGAAGATAAACTTTCATCAGTGAAGCTGGGTGATCCAGCAAACCTGGAATGGATCTGGTACAGGATTGAAAACATTTGCTAACAAATAGGAGATGATTTTTAAGAAATCCATTCCAGGTTTGCTGGATCACCCAGCTTCACTGATGTGAGTTTATCCTCTAAGCCCTCTTTAGGTTCAATCTGTGGGATGGAGGAGTGATCTGTCTTCCTCTCCTTTCACCTTATATTTCTCACTTTATTTCCTTCCCTGTCTGATTCTTTCTCTCTTTTATATTTTATGATGTAGGTATAATCATATATCTTATTTGTGACACTTTCTTTCTTTGGTTTACCAAATGAATAAATGATTTCCCAAGAATAATCACGAGGCTCTATTTATAAGGCAGGGAATCAGACATTCCTTGGTGGTCCATGAGTTTTATTGGCAGTAAAAATTCTCCAGCTGGGAATGTTTGAGTGAATGTCAGATTCCCTGCTATATAAATAGAGTCTATTCTTTTCCTCTATCCAAATGCCATTATTTTGGAGCACATATTAGTGTTTTAATCCAGACAAGATGTTTTGGATACCGTGGAAAAAGGTCAGAACCCTAGTTGGGTTTTTACAGATAAATGCAGATCCTTGTAGGAACTTCCCATAAATCAAATTTAAATCCTAACAATGGACTTCTCTTGTTTGCTCCCCTTTAGTCCAGTAAATATTGTGATTGTTTTGTTATATCTGTTCTTCGGTATGTGCTAGAAAATCACTGAGCTGATAGCCTAAGAAATTCCAAGCAGCGTCATAAACTTTATCCGGGATAACAGAAAAACTTTCCTGGTATAGAGCTGATTTGAGGAGGAATTATGCTGTATTTCTATTCTGGGGAAACAAATACGATACTATTACTCCAAAGATGTTGTCAGCCATGGACAAGAAGTGCGTTACTGGTGGGATCACCAAAACAAAAAACAAAAATGGGAAAAAGCCAAAAAAAATAAAAAAAACAACTAAGGCAACTCAGGACTGCCAAGTTGCAATATAATATTAGTATTATATTTATTAGTGCTTACTGTAATCTTCCTTTCATTACTTTGTGTTAGGATTAGATGAGTTGACTTTGCCCTTCTAACCCCATAGAGCAGTCATTCTCAACATTTTTAACACGGAGGAATCCTTGAAATAACTTTCAGATCTTCAGGGAACCCCTTCTATAATTAATATATCCAGAGCTCATAGTACATTAGTATGGTGGTCAGTAGGAAGAATTCTCATTGCTCAAAGAACCCCGAGCAGCCCCTGGGTGAGAAATCCTAACTAATTCTATTACCAGACTCCCAAGAAATGAAAATGGGAATATTCTGACATTGATATTAATCTAAATATATAAAATGATAGGAAGTATTTATTTTAGATTTTAAGATTTTATGAGGTCTTTGTGTAAGCATTATGATTGCAAAAAATAGAATGCATTTTGGAATGCTAATCAGTAAAACCAGAACTCAAAACTCATCCTATTGTGTGTAAATTCCCCCACCTATT
>NC_092859.1:21434275-21440328 GCF_032062135.1 Pyxicephalus adspersus
GGGCCCTTGAGCAGCAGCACAATATGTACCTCTCGAGGTGCGCACCTGCCAAATATTTACTAACAGGTATTCTGCTATCCCCTCTGCACTGTGTTTTGCATTGGTTAGCACTTCTGCCACCTCCACCTTCATCTTTTCGTTCACTTTAGTCAGACAGAAGTGTACTAAAGCTGTCATCCTTTTATTAAACATGCATTCAACTATCTTCTTCTGTCTTTTAAAACCCTCACTACCCTCCATTACATATCTCCCCTCCTATTGTGTGATACTTCCCCCACCTCCTAGATTGTAAGCTCTTCGGGGCAGGGTCCTCTACTCCTGTGTCACTGTCTGTATCTGTCTGTCATTTGCAACCCCTATTTAATGTACAGTGCTGCATAATATGTTTCCATTATATAAATCATGTTTATTATTATTAATAATAATAATATTATTATTATTATTAATAATAGTAATTTTATTAATAATCATAATGATAATAGTGTAATACCTCTATATACTATGATTTTTAAGGAAGCAAGTGGGCAAGGGTTATAGGTTTTATCATATCTAATGTCTTTTACAAGTGTTTCTCAGCCCTGTTCAGTCCTTGTGTGAGCAGATCCTGTCCATCCCCTGGAGTTGTTCTGCAGCAAAGTTCTGGCCCATAAATAGTATCATTCAAATTTTATTCCAAAATCTAATGTTTGATGTAAAAATAATTATCACCATCAGATGGCGCTATTTACCAACCTATTGACAAAGAATCCAAAACATTAGAACAGTGAAAAGTCAGAATTAGAATTTTAGTTATTCCTATAAACATGTAATTCATTCTCCTCATGTTTATACTGACAGATTCCTGCAGCATGTTATATGATTGATATAGGTATATAATCTTACATCCTGAGATTTGTGAAATGTGAATTAAATGTAAGTGTGTTCTGGCATGGTGAACTGATGGCATGCTAGAAAAGATAAGTGAATCTTTTCTAGTTAGTAGCACTAAACCACACAATAAAGAGCAAAAACATTTTCACGGCAAAAAGGTCATTGACCCAGGACTTTAAAGGCATTAAATATACAAATACAAGAATTAAAAATTCACATTAAATTTTATTTATACAAAACACAATCTTAAATCATCATAAAAACTTTTTTGGAGGTCCAGTTGTTGGGCAATATATTTATATATATATTATATAATATTATATAATTATACACAATATAGAGAACATCATCTCATGAGGGTCCAGTATTTAGGGTCAAAAAGGCTAGCATGACCCCCCTACTACTTAACATGGGTTACCTAATAAAAGAAATATATATACACTAAAACCTTGGATGGCGAGTAACTTAGTGTAAGAATGTTTTGCAAGATAAGCAAACGTTTTTATTTAATTTAACTTGATAAACAAGCAAAGTCTTGCAATACAAATACAGTGCTCGTCATTATAACTGCGCAGATGATTCTTTTCTGTCAGACATTGCGTGTTTGTTCTTAATAGCGACTGTTCTATAGCACTGTACTGTATTCTGTGGCCCCTAATAATTGCCCCTAGGAAGAAGAAGAAAGTTGGATTGGAAGGGGGTAAGAAGCAGATGATTACTTTGGAAATTAAGAAGGAAATCATTGAGAAGCACAAACGAGGTATGAGAGTGGCTGATATCGCAAGATGTTATAACAAGTCTGCCTTGGCGAATATTAAAAAAGAAAGAATTAATAAGGAGGAAAGAAATAATAAATAATAATAATATATTATATTAAGAAAAGAAATAAAATATTAAAAAATAAATAACAATATTAATATTAATAATAATAAATAATAATACAGCGAAAGGAGTCACAAGAGTATCAAAGCCACGACCACAAGTTTTGGAAGATGTAGAAAAGTTGCTACTTATGGTTGAACGAGAAGCAACTGCAAGAAGGCAATGTTTTTGTATGCCAACCTCATAAGTACATTTCCATGTACCTCAAGAGAAAACGAAGGCTTCAAGGCGAGCAGGGGATGATTTGATAACTTTAAGAGGAGAAGTGGAATCCATAGTGTTGTGAGACACGGAGAGGCTGCAAGTTCGGATGCTAAGGCAGCTGAGACGTTCGCTGCCGAGTTCCAGAAGCTCATGGTTTCCGAGTGTTACCTGCCGAAGCAAGTTGTTAACTGCGATGAGATGGGGATGAGATACCAAAGAGGACCTTCATTACAGCAGAAGAGAATGCAATGCCCAGTCACAAGCCCATGAAAGACCGTCTCACCCTCTGCAAGCCAGGATTTCAAAGTCAAGCCCTTGCTTGTGTATCATGTGGAGTTCCAACAGCAAGACTTGGGTCAAATGTCTCCTGTAGTGGATCAATAAGGCCTTTGGTCTTACAGTAAAGGAGTAACTTTTAGAAAAGAATCTGCCACCCAAAGTCTTGCTGAATATGGATAACGCTCCTGCTCATCCTCCAGGCCTTACAGATGACTTACTGGATGAATTCGAGTTCATTAAAGTCAAGTTCCTTCTTCCCAACACAAATCCAGCCAGTGGACCAGCAAGTAATTCCTAACTTTAAAAAGCTTTACACCAAAGAACTATTCCAGCGATACTTCGAGGTGACCGATGGAACAAACCTCACCCTCCAAGAGTTTTGGAAAAATCATTTCCACATTGTTACCTGATAACGCCTGGGATGGGGTCACCAAGAAAACCTCAATTCTGCTTGGAGAACTCTCTGGTCTGATTGAGGGGTTTGAGCCACCAGTTGTCGATAAAATTGTGTCCATGGGGAAGACCATGAGACTGGAGGTAAATGAGGATAACCAAGAGCCGGTGGAGGAACATGGCTACTAGACTGTAAGCTCTTCTGGGCAGGGTCCTCTCCTCCTGTGTCACTGTCTGTATTCATCTGCCATTTGCCTATTTAATGTACAGCGCTGCGTAATATGTTGGCGCTATATATACCCTGTTCATTGATAATAATAATATTAATAGCCAGGAACTGACCATTGATGAACTGATGGATCTGCATCGCATACAATAGTGAGAGGTTATGGAAGACAGCTCGTCTGAGGAGGAGAAAGACATATGGATACATAAATACAGAATATCATATGTATGTGAATGTTGTAATACACACAGGACAATGTATAGAATAATATCATTAGACTATTCTATGAATAGAATATTATACAGAGGATAACATATGGAATGTTATAGTGTAGCTATGTATACATTGTACATTGCATTATATATAAAATAATATATAGAATATTATACAGATAGGAGCTTATGGGAAATTTTCCAGCATCTCTGGACAATGTCACTTTCCTCTCCCTGAACTCCACTCATATCTGATCATTTTCCTCCCTGACATTTGTATATTTTAGTTTTTCATATAAACTTTCAGCTTCTCCCACATTATGGAGCTGGAAATAGAAATATTTGTTGGCAGTGAAAGGGCCTCCAGAGGACGGTGAATCCATTTCTCTTGTACATGTTTCCCCATAAAGCTAAATGTGTCATGTTTTCATGATCCTCACAATGTGGCAGTTGAGTGTCAGCGGCGGACGTGTCAGCTGACAGTTTGTGTATAGGATGGCGGCCATGGCGTCTCTGCGCTACAACACTGACATATTATACGGCAGCAGCACCGACCTCCAGAGAAGAGTGTTTCTTTTATATTGTTTAATCTTTTTCACTATAAGATCTTCATGGAAGGGACGGAAAGTTAATAACTGAGGGGCAGAGCTCGAGCTGAGGAAGAACTTAAAGGGGTTCTTAACATCCTTCACAGTTTCTAGAGTTTCTAAAAGATAGGAATCCTTGGACTTTATGTAATCTCTTGTTTTGCTCAGATAATGATATTGTTTGCTGTTAGCTTGAACTAGAGATATAGCATTAAATATAAGATTACTATATTATAAATCTTTAGGCCTGTGTTGAGATTGTGTGCCTACTTGGATAGCTGCTAACCTGCAAAACATAAAGCTTTTTTTTTTTTGCTTTCATATACTAGCCATCTAGTGAAACAACTACTACTTACAGTATAATATATGGATAGTTGTTGTACCTATGTCTGTATAAACAGAATGACAACAATACTGTCAGGATTTAATGTTGGAAAGAGGAATGGACAAAGGGAGGTGAAAAGTGTGTGAAAAGGCCCCATACCCTTCTCAGCCACAAGGGCCCCCACCAAGTCAGTTTGGATGGGGTGGGGCAAGCCTATGCACACCCACTATTGACTATGTCTGCCACTGGTTGGGCATGTTATAAGGCATTAGGTAAGTGCCACACCAGTCAAGCTCTCATCCCCATTTGCCCCTCTACCCAACCGCTGTTAATCTCCTGTCCTTGCTGGGCATGGGGGGCCACCAGCTCCTGGATAGCTGCACATTACCTGCCCCTAACAAAGCACCTTGTAGCCATTTAGAGAGTGCCTGGAAGATAATGCAACGCGGGAAGTTTCTGAACACCACCATTCTAGAGTCGTATAAGTAAGACCGGCTGCACAGATCTCCCAGCTTGCTGAAAATGTGAGCTATTTTCTGAAGCAAATCCCAAATGTATACATAATATATATTTTATAGATGAACAATTGTTATGTTACATGCAAGAAACAAAAGATATTAATTCATGATGTGCCTTGAACCTTTCAATAAATGACTGCATTATATTCACTGTAGCAAAGTCTTTATTTATAGAAACATTTAGGGCTCTATTTGAAAAACAGGGAATTAAACATTCCCTCGTATGAATCTTGCAGGTCCATGTGTTTCAATGTTAGTAATTAATTTCCACCAGGGAATGTCAGATTCCCTGTTTTATAAATAGATCCCTTAGTTTTGGATTCCCATGACATCTCCATTCTGAATACTGTGCAATAAATAATAGGAGATTCCCGATTCTGGGATGTGCAGAATTCCTGCAGAAGATTTTGGAGACTCGTGAGGCTTCTTGGATAGGATGGTGACATCATCTTCTCTATTTATACATCTCCAGCTACAGAAATTCCACACAGCCAGAATGGGATGCGAAGGAGACTAATAGACATCATCCGACGTTCTCTATCCAGCCTGGAGATCTGCTGACCAATGAGAGGGAAGAAGACTGCGAAAATATGAGCGACATCAAACTGACCGTGCTGGGCAGCCCTGGAGCTGGAAAATCTGGTAACTTTTCTGCATTTTTATTCTAGAGAAATGGGGAGATCTCAGATCTATAGAGAATTACAAATCTCATATCCTTCTATCAGCAAGGGTGCACCTACAAAACTTTGGAGGTAGAGAAGAGGGATGGATATTTGGAACCTAAAAATAGGCAAATGCCACGCCTGTCTTATTTAGCAGACTATAAAACATGAATAGGCTAAAATGATTGATTAAACTAAAAATATCTCTTTTATAATATAAGCTACTATAACAAATGGAATAATGTATAGGCTGAAGAATGGTATAGTGCAAAATAACACTTTATAATAGTAATAAAATACATATAGGCATATACTGTAAATATCTATCCAAAACAGAGGGACAACTAAAGAGGGAGAGAAAAAATCAGACAGAACCCCAACATCAGAGACAGCTGAGTGATAACAGAATGCCTGAAAGATGAACTGTCTGTGTTGCCTACAGCAGCCAGATTATTTTTACAGGTATTAAGCAACAAGGTTTAGTGTCTTAGATGTATGATAAATATTGAGGTGAACAGAGATCATTCTTTTTAATCGTTTTTTAATTTTTCAAATTGCTCCATGCTTAAAGGAGTCCATAATCCTCCTTATCAATTTAGAGCAACAAGCACACAAATATTTACAATATATATGCAAGTAGTCCCCAGGTTACATTCGAGATAAGGACTGTAAGTTTGTTCTTAAGTTGAATTTGTATGTAAGTCGGAACAGGTACATTATTTTAATAAATGCAATTAGGACAGATATTTGTCTCAACATTTTGTTAGGCAGCATGGTGTCAGTTACTGTATAAAATCCTCACTGTGAGCTAATCACAAACAAAGCAAAAAATCTTTATGGAGCCTAGACATTCATTAACTTCTGGAGCAAGCTGTGCTTTGACATGCAAAAAGAA
>NC_092859.1:21441768-21446141 GCF_032062135.1 Pyxicephalus adspersus
TTTTTTACGAACGATTTTTTGCCCAATCGATCGTTCGTCGTTCGATTGGAACGATAAAAATTGGAAGTGTGTACGCACCTTTAGGAATGGGCCAGGATTAGGGCTGGGATTAAGGGTTAGTGGGAAATTTAGGATAGGAGTCAAGGTGAAGGCTGATACCAGGGCAAAGTTTAGGATTTAGATAAGGCTTAGGGTCTGGATTAGGGTTATGTTTAGTGTTAGGGTCAGTGTAAAAACAGGATTAGGGTCTCTGTTTAATCTATGGGGACGTCCACAATAGTTATATATAACAAGAAATTAATGGAGGGAAATTATTTTGTTCTAGATGTGAATGGAAATGAGAAGGGGATTAAATTTATACTGTAATAAGTTTTTTTTATTGTCTCAGTAATGTAAAATTAAATGAGGTTAAAACACTCCAGAATTAATAATATAATTATAATATTGGACTATAATATATATATATATATATATATATATATATATATATATATATATATAATTTGACTAGGTCCTGTACTAGGATTAGGGACAATGTAAAATCTAGAATATGTATCTGGGTTTGGGTCAGTTAAAGTATTAGGAATAGAGTCAGAATAGATGATAGATAATAGGTTTTAGCTCAAGAAAAGTATTAGGTTCAGGAACAGGATAAAGTTTAGAATAACTATTAGGGGTAGGACTAGGAAAGTATTAGGAACAGGGTCAGAGTTAATCTGTACAATGTTCAATTAAATAGGTGAATATTTCAAAGCAATAACAAATGATCAGAACAGTTCCATTTATGATCGCATTGAAATTGAAATCACTTTTGTATTATGATCTATATTTTATTAAGGTGTAATTGTAATCAAGTGAAAATGACATAGTGTATTCCTAGCATTAGGATGATATGTATTAGGTTAGGCTTATGATATATATGTATTAGGAGAAGGGTCAGAGCTAGGATAGTGAAGGGGTATGCTCTGGATCATATTAGAGTTGACTGGTTTGGGTCTTTTCATGATTAGTAATTTCTTGTAGCAGGCATGGATCTGGTTTGTGATCATCTGGTTTTGTTCCAGAATGTGTGTACACCAAACAGATGAATGTGGACGGGAGAGTGATCAGCCTGGAGATATTTGACCCTTGTTCACAGGTAACATAAAAGGATCTAAATATTTATTTGCAGTTAGATACCATGCCAACTTTTTAGCACATGATTGATGAGATGACTCTCGCCCAATATGAACGTTCGGGCTTGTGACATGTGTGCAGTGGTCGCCCGACGTAGAACTGTCTTGATCCTGACGGATGCACGAATGACCGACAGTGAAGGATCGCTGTACAAGTCAATGGACAAGAGCACAACATGGTGCCACTCACTCTTTCTCCCCCCTCCTCTCTTTATAGAATAGAATGGTGCTATGTGTACAGTGCTCATCCCTTCATCCCTCAATCTTTTGTCACTGGAAATGATCATGAAAGATCATTTCCAGCTACAAAAATTGAATGCATGTACTTTGCCTTAGAAAGCAAAAATGAAAGTTATATGGCGAGAATAAAAACATTCAGAGTACATGTGCTGCATACCCTGTATGTACAACAACTCTAGCTCTGAAAAGTCTAATGTCTTCATTCAGAATTGTGGATCATTCCAGTTCCTCATTTCAGGTGAATAAAAAAAAGTTGTCGATGAGCGAGGAACTAAATCGGGCAGACGGTTTTCTGGTTGTGTATGACATCAGCCAGCGTTCGTCCTTTGTTTTCGCCAAGACTTTGATCTGCAGCTTGCGTGAAGCCAACGTCATTATGTGTAAGAGGTAGGTAATGAAAAAGTAAGAAATGGAGTATTCACTGATCAGTCTGTGGGGATGTAAATCAACATATTGAAGCAAATACTGAGCACCAGGAACTTCCATCCCCTCCAGCAATCAATCTGTAAATGATGTTGATTGACAATAGTGACTGTCATTTTGTTGCACTCTTCAATAAATTTGCTATATCATTGTGAGTCCTGTTCTATATAGTCAATGGTCTTTTCATCATATTGGGGTCTTTCTGATAATATTGTATTTGCCGTTGCAGAGACGCAGAGGCACGGCTCTTTCTAATCGGTAACAAGCAGGACTTGTGCCACATGCGGGCAGTGCCACAGGAGGAAGGACAAAAGGTGGCCTTGGAACATCGCTGTCACTATTATGAACTCTCTGCAGCTGAACAATGCCAGGAGGTCTACGCCATGTTTACCACCATTGTCAGAAATATCATCTTACACAACAAAATGAAAGACAAAAGGCGCCCAAGCGGCTCCATGGCTAAACTGATCAGCAACGTCTTTGGGAAGAGGCGGAAATCCGTCTGAGTAGATTTCATCCCATGGTGGATTAATGATTGCTCCACCCTTCCATTCCACCACCAACCCGGCACAGCTGGAAGGACTCAACTGTATAGTTAAGTATAAGGGATTATAAATCCTTCAGACATTGTAAATGTTATAAGTGGAAATAAAAGTCACTATTTACATAAGGAAAGGGTTGGAGAAAGGGTCACTATTAAAAATGGAAAATTACAAAATATCTAATAAAAACAATACAGTGTTTGTACTAACCATCCAATGAAGCTCTTTACTGTACAGGATGAATAATATAAACCAAAGAATATACATGTCTGTATCATACAACATACCCCGGATGTCCCCAATGTCAGAGAATGATGGATCTTCTGTCTTCACACTTCCTAATATGTTCCCTCATACTAGGATAAAAAATACTCCAACATTTTTTTTATATATATTTGTTGGATCATTGGAAATCATTCCATGAACAGACAGCAGGTGCACCTGCAAGGAGCCCATTACTCCTTAATGGTGCAGAAACACACCTGAAACCCAGACATCACCTGTGCATTCCAGTGTCTGCACCACATACAACAAGTAACAATGGGAACTGCTCAAATCTGTGTGAGACTAGCAAGAGAAGAAAGGTGCACATGGGCGGCAGGGCTAAACACAAAGCAAGAAATAGGAGGTTGTCTCCGGGTGAGTGGGCTTCTAAAGTGTGCATTGCTATGTATGCCCAATAGTGAGTTAGGCACTGCATTTATCAAAGGTACCTTGATGTGAAAGCATGGATTTCACATGTAGATAATGAATATTGTATTGTATTTTATATTGTCCTGACCATGTTCACCTTCTTTTTTTAAAGTAATCAGGTTGGCAATGGTTACTTGAAATGTCGGGACTGGTGTGTTGCTGTGCTTTTACCCCCATGGCGGTATTCCAGAGTGTGGCTCGGGGTAAAAAAAACATTCAAAAAGCCGTAACCCCGAGCCACATTCGGGGTAGCTAAAAGCAATAAAAAAACACACTTCCTTGGTCCCATCGCATCCTTCTGCATCCTGCCCGACAGATCTCATCCTCGGGCTCTGTCCTCTTCTTCGGATCTTCAGCCGGCAAGTGCAGTAACTTTCCCGTTGACGTAGGTGCATGCGTCGGTGTGTGCGATAGGTGTGGCGGGAAATTGAAATAATTTTGTATTAGATTCAATACAAAGTAATCCTTATATAATATATATATATATAAGTATAATATATATATAATATACATGCTACTGTACAGTTATATTACAGGTTTCTGGATTTTTATGCACCCTTGTTTTAACAGATTTTTTTAAGTTATTACATTTATTAAATATTGGACATATTTCGGTGAGTTATGCTTAAGAATTATAGGCCTACAATGTAAAATAAATTTCCATGCAAAACAGTGTAACACTTTTTGCGTAAATAAACGGACAGGATTAGAGTGCCAGGGGGGTTAAAGAAGAAAAGGGCTGAACGTGAGCCTGTTCTCAGTGTGTGCATTGCAAAAAATCCCTCTTATTTGGGGCGGAGCTCTCCAATCAGTAAAAAAAGAAAAGAAGCTACCTGTTGAATCGGGGGATGTGTCCCCAAAATGTCTGAGTGTGTCAAACATTTGCAAAGGCCTTCCATGAGAAAGGGTCCTCCTCATCAGCATGCAGGCAGAGGTCAGGCCTTTGTACCCAGGATGACACCACACATTTTGTGATTTACAGATATACAGGTAATGATATACAGGTAAACTATTTACATACTTTATGAAGAATTCACAACAATTTTATTTTAAGACTACTTTCTTGATTTTCTTGAATTCATTATTTAGGCTTTAGCCTATGTAGAACATTCTATATAGGACATGATTCTTATCCCACTGGCTCCTGAGTGTCAAATAATTTCACTTAAATTTCCATTCATTCCTGTCAGCGATGGCATCTGTGGATGTGAAGAAAGAGCTGAAATGTTCTGTCTGAAATTGTATACATATTCTGTAATCCTGAGATGTAGACACAACTTCTGCCAGGTCCGTATTGATC
>NC_092859.1:21446564-21453828 GCF_032062135.1 Pyxicephalus adspersus
GAGAAAACAGGGATATATTCACATAAGGTGCAAATTACATTTTTAATGAGGCCCTGAGAAGAATGGTGTTGCTTAAACATTCCTCTTTTCGGCCAAATAGAAGAAGCCTTTAAAGTTCACAATGGGTAGCCAATGCCTGTTGTGTACATTAGCTACCTGTTACTGCTACTGTTTTCTTACAATGGACTGTAAGCCATTTGTCAATGAAAAGAGCAGAGGAGATTTATATTGATTGGTGGTTGGCAGGACCACCACTAACACCATCAGCAAGTAAGAATACCCATATGATGCTGAGCATTCCCATTCTCGCAGTGGTAAGTGATTGTACATGGGCAGCACCTACCTGCTGGGCACTAACATGAGTTAGCTTAAACAATGAAAATGTTCGGCTTAGTTCTTATAACTGAACCAAATGTCAGATTTGTGCTAATTTTGTAATTGGCATAAATCTGAACAGCAACGTTAGAGAAGAAGGAAAAGATTCTGAGAAACTGTAGAAACTGATGTCACAAGTTGAGAAGAGAGTTTATAAACACAGGAGAAAAGAAGAAAGAAAGCATTTGGTGAAACAGAAAGAGTCACTGACCTTTCCTGAGAAGACAGATGGAGGATCTGGAGAAGTAAAGTCCCCCTGAGTAATCTCAGACATTGAGGGTCTCATTCTCACTGTCAGAACTGTTTCAACAGCTCGAAAAAAAAAAGAAGAATTGGTTGTCCAGGAAAATGTTTTATATTGAGGAGTTTTGTAACCCAATGGATAAACTGAATGTCCCTCAGGAATCATACATGCAATGTCTTAGTTTCCCTCTTTGAAGAAGAAAAGGTAAAGGGTACATAGAAAAGAAGCCTAGCTCTATATCAACGTTATCAACTCTATCTATATCATAAATAACTTTAAGCCAACCCCTTGATATAGTACAATTATTCAAAAAATAGGAGAGAGAAAGGGTTTATTTTTGTTTGGCAAATGTGCATTAAAAATAAATGTTTAAATAAAAATCAAGCAATAATTAATCACCATGTAACAATGAAAGTTATTATAAATTCACACAAATATGTGAGGTTACGTATTTGTTTAAAATTTTAATCACTTTCCTTGTTACATGGTGATTACTATTGTTTGTATTGAAACATTTTTGCTTAAAACACATTTGCCAAAAAAAAAATCCTCTTCTTTCTTCTTATTTGTTTTATAATTGGCCTAGCTCTATACCTAGCACAAGGTTATTATGACTTTCCCAAAACTCTTTGCAAGTTCAGAGCCGGTCACATTGTTGATACATGGTTGGTGAAGTCTTGTTCAAGAGGTCCTCAATGTTTTAGGCCTAAGATTATTATTCCAGACCCCTGCCTTCTCCAGAATAGTAAACTGGTTTGGGCAGTTTGACCAGGTGATCAACTGGTGATCAAACTGGCTAATTTGTTAATGATCTTTTAGGCATTTACTCTGGGCATGATTTATTAAAGCTCTCCAAGGCTGGAGAGGATACACTTTCATCAGTGAAGCTGGGTGATCCAGCAAACCTGGAATGGATCTGTTCCAGGATTGAAAACATTTGCTAACAAATAGCAAATTACTTTTAAGAAATCTATTTCAGGTTTGCTGGATCACCCAGCTTTACTGATGAAAGTGTATCCTCTCCAGTCTTAGAAAGCTTTATTAAATCAAGCCCATTGGGCCCTGATTTATCAAAGCGAGCTTGCATAAGCTTGCCGCGTGTAAATACGCGCCTATATACGAGGCATTTTTCCGCGAGCCGAGTGCTAGCACACTCGCCTTCACTTGCAAGCCGGATTCCTGCCTTGATAAATGAGCAATAGGCAACGAGAATACGCCAGTTAGGGTGATTAGTTTGCAGCTGCGTGATTCAGGAGGATCTGTTAAGCTGTCAATGGTGAGGTGATAGCAATTAATTAGCGCACACCTGCTCTCTGTTCTGTGCGCATCTACAGTCCATTACTGGTCAATTTGAGTCTTTAATGCTTCATCTTTTGGGTAAGTGCTACTTTTTTATGTTACATTGTACTCATTCACAAAATTGATTCATTTATAGTTACATTTGTTGCACTGTTTTCTTTCTTTTTGGTTTGCTTGCAACACTGCAAACTAATTTCGATCAAGCTGTATGTATACTAATTAACACTTCATAAAATGTCATCACACAATAGTATGAATGTCAAAAAAATGTCACCAAGCATTTGTCACCTGATTGAAATTTCATTCTAGTTTGGCTTTTGAATATTTGAAAAAAAGGATTGTTGCCAAAGATGTAATAATACATGTATTAGGGAACATTTAGTGATTTTACTTGTGTATGTCAAAATACATTTAGATGTATACAAATACATGCATTTTCATTATTACTATTTTAACTGGACTAGGGGGGGAGGGTTAATCAAGTAAGTTTGCTTGGATGTTATGCATTGACGTGACTTTGTAATCCTCATTATTGTTAGTTTCATCTTTTGCTGCAATGTTTTTGTGCCTGGTTTGTAATGACAGTTTCTGTTGTTTGGCAAATCTTCAGCAATGTTTTGTCATTGTTTCCACAAATATTCAGTACAAATGTCTGCATGGTTTCCACTCCAAACTGCTACTTGAACCCCCTGTTTGTCTTTGTCCCATGTAATATGTACATATTTATGAATTACTTTATGAATAAATTGTCATGGTTTATATTGCTTTTTTTTATTTTTATTTTCTTAGTCTGACATTTGCACTCATGTTGATTTGTCCCCACACAACTCCTGTGTTCATTTGTAGTAGTGTTATAGGTTTGTTGTCATTGTGCTGTGCTGCCTGATCTTAGCACTATTGTATACAAACACACTTCCACTTGCTGTCCAGCTGAGTTGCATACTCATTCTAACACACCTGATGGTGATGGAAGGAGGTCCAGGTTGCCAACACAACATCAAACCACAATGATTGCCAAGCTCACAAAGAAGGGTCAGGCACTCTTGGATAGTGTTGGTCGAATATCTCACTATTTGATTCAACAGCTATTCGATCAAATAGTGAGAAATTCAATGAACACCATTGAGGTCACTGATGCGAGAATTCGGGTTTTTTTTAAGGGTCTTTTAAGGGCTGCAAGAGCAATCAGATTGCTCCTGCAGCCCTTTACTAGTTGTATGTGTTGTTGGAGAGAGTTTCTCTATCCAAAAACACATAGTACAGCGCGGCAACAGCTATTGCTGTTCTACTACTATGTATTCCTGGATAGAGTTTCTCTATCTAAGAATACAGGTCACTACAGGTGATGAATGGGGATAAGTCCCCAATTATCACCTATAGTCCCTGGAGATCCCGCAATGACAGGAGGATTCCCACTGCTGCACATGTCTATGTGGGGAAAAAAAAGTTAGTTAAAAAAACACAAACTCTCAATAAATTACTTTAAAATATTTTTATTTTTTTTAAACACTTTTTTCCGTTTTTTAGCAAATTTTTATTCTGTGTTTTTCGGGTCAGGTCAATCCGAATTGGAACAGCCATATTCGAGTCAAATATAAGGACACCCCAAATTCGACCACCAACACTACTCTTGGAAATGAGCAAATGTTCTCTTGTTGCTCAACTTATTTTGCTCAATAATACTGGAGTGTATGCATTACTTAGGTGTTTACATAAAACAAATAGTAATAGTATCTAAAACTTCCAGTGGCAAATATATTTTGTGGCAAACATATGTCTGTTCACTTAGCAAAGTGAATTACTATTCTACCAACGATAATTCACCTAGCTTAATGAATGTGGTGAATCCATATAGGAAAAAGTTTCCACAGGTAAAAATATACTGGGCAAGGTAACGTCATTACACACAGAGGTTGTACCTTGATAGAGTGCACAGCTCAGGATTACTGACTGCTAAACTACCTGGAGATTTCCTTATACACAATCCAGTTTACTTATGCTGATATAACACTATTCCGCGCAAGATTTTTATGTTTTCTAAGGTTTGTGCAGTCTTACACTGGTAATAGGTTTGTTTTATGAGGGTGTGATGAGATTTAGGCTATCTGGATACTTGGAATTTATGTGGAGGAGGATTACAAAGTACAACACCAGCTGCAACAGTACAAGATATCTGGAAACTATGGAGAGAGGGAAAGAATTTAAAGGCACAACACTATAAGAAGAAAACAAACATATTTTACCTTCTATTTATTTAAAGATCACAGTCAATCTGGTAAGTGAATTTAATGTTGTTTGCACCTCGATGGAGGTTTGTGGCACACATTGTTTTTTAAAAAACCTGTTGATTGATATTGTCAAGATCACAAATTTATTTTTATTTTGAAAACATTTTTTAGAGATCAAGGAATAAAGATTCACTGTACTGCTGTATTTTATATATGTTTCTATATGTTTCTATATGACTTATAATAGATGTTTCCCTCTATTTCCTTATTAGTTTATATATAGCAATCTGATTTTTATGTTAGAGCAACAGTAGCAGCTGGATTATCAAGGGGAAATAATAGCAAGTTAATTTTCACATCAGCACAGTAAATTTTGGAGAATATGATTTGCTGATTGGAAGCTACAGCAAAACACAGGTGCTTGAATATTTGGGTTTCTGTACACAAGGAAACTAGAAATATTATTCTCCCTCCTTATTAAGTTGTAACACTCTGGAACTCTTGATTTTTTTTCCTGTTTGAGAAAATTGGGTCATGCTGTATAAGTGTTTTTTTACATCTTCCTCTGGATCTACTGTGTATATAGGTTTCCGAATAGAACATGTGGATTTTCTAATAAATGTCTATTTTTTATATTCTTATTTATTTATTATGATTAGAACTCAAAAAGCTTTTTTAGTCTAAATATTTAATTATACTGTGATTGGTGCAGATGCCAGATTACATCCAGGTGAAGTGGGATATGCAGACAGCAATATGGCAGTAACAGCAATAACTGGACTTTGTGGAATCACATGTATAGAATAGGGACTGAACCCTTTACTTTCACAAACCATACCCTGCTGGTGGGGTGATAGTTTGGGGCATTGACTTTTTAAGTGAAAATTGTGATAGACACCCAAATTCATATCTGTATGATGAAGTTATAGAAATATTTCATTCTGCAGGAAAAGAAAATTGAAATTTATGTAATGTTGTTTAGCCTTGGGTAGAAAAAGTAGGGATTGCTGGTAGGAATGCATCTGGAAGCAATCTCCCACCTTCCATAACTACTGCTATTTCTGGTCTGGAGGGGTAACACTGATTTGCTTTGCATCTCTTCACCAAAACAAGAATAAATGCTGGAAATCAGCATTTCAATGACAGTAACTCCACTTGCCGAGTATCAATAGAAGACATTGCCGGTGGACAAAGAAATTCCCACACGGTGAAGGGAGAAGTTGTGCTAAATGGCCATAAGGTTTGGACCCAGTACAAGAAATTGTACCATCTACATATGCATCACCTACATGAAAATGTTCCGCCAGATGGCAGATTTTATGCATTCTGTGTATTTCTACTTTTAGTAACCATCTGCACAATTAGAAAAAACAGAATTCTACTCCAATAAGTTGAGAAATATCTTCCAGAATGTGGACGGTGCAATGTACCAGACTCCCTTAGCTGGCATGGTTTGAACAATCGAATCTAGCATGTATACACTATTGGTGTCTTATATTTGAACGATCGTATTGTTACAGCATGTACAGAATTGTGCAAAATACGTTCCTTCAAATATAATTGTGCATAATCGTTGATCGGTCATAATCGTTCGTTTTCTAGGGATAATTATTGGAAGTGTGTACCTAGCTTTACTCTTCTTGAGTGCCACTATTGCCTATTCACATAGAGCTACTGCTGGCAGCTGCTTTTGGCACCTGGGCCCCAGGGAGAGCTGCATGCCAGCTGTAATACACCACAATGAGACTCAAAACACAAAACTCCAATGTGCATCAGACCATTCATAGCACTGACAATTTGTTCTGTGCATCAGTTCTGTGTCAGTAAACTAGATGTGCCAATATCATTTTACACCTGATTTGACTCACTTTCCATGTACAGAATAAAAAATAAAGGTGATCACCTATTAATTATAATTTAGAAATCTCTCAGGAGTTGTTCACAGTTGGTTAGTGAACTATGACTGCCATGTGACATTAAACAAAGACAGCTTGTCTCCGCCAGCTCTCAATGTTGATCCAGAATTATCTTAGTTCAACAATAACTATCAGACATTAGGGAGACTCAGATTGTACAAACCTGCCAGGACTCACCTACATGAGAGTTTGTAACAGCACTGAAAGATTTCACCATATTGCACAATATTCACTCCAAGTCACAGAGATTTATAGAAAGAGGGTATATAACACCCCTGTACTGGGGGTATATACTCCATAAAAAGGGGAAGCGTGGTCTAAAAATAGGGTGCTTCCTCTATACAGTGTAGGATATACCTGTGTAGGTAACCTTAGAAAGGTGGAGGTGTTAACAACATTCAACAGATCAAAGATCACCACAGTACACCATGACCTTTTTTTTTCTTACCTTTTTTTTGCAGTGCAGGGTACAAGACAAATAGCTGTAAAGGACAAGATTTTACTGGAATTATTTTCATTTGGAGTTTGGAGGTCCAAATAGTTTATTATTTTTGTTTTATTTACTCATAGAGAATACTGATCAATACATGTTAATGAAGCAAATTCTAAAAGACATTAGCTTAGTCCTCATTTACAGAAGGCCTGAGTTCCCCAGGAGGTTTGTGGTTAAACTGGTATTAGTAGTTCTCCAGAGTAACCTGAAAAGAAACTTCAGTTTCAGCACCTCATTGCCATGTGGTTGCAGTGAGGTTTGGTTTTCCATTCTTAACATTTTCGGAAATTCAATAGAGGATGTGTCTCTAATCAGATATTCTTCAAAAATGTCATATTTTAACAGTACAAAAATAAATTAATATAAAACACATCAGTAACAGTGAGCTAAATACGGTAGGAGCATACATTCCAAATGTCCCTGGTTTCTCCTATATTGTTCCCTTTTTTGTGTTATTTTGCACTAAACCGTTCATCCATTCTCTACACTATTCCATATTGTATTTTAAAAAGAGAATATAATGGAAATGAAGTTGTGCAAATACCTTGTTGGTTTATGCAAATATTCTTTTACATATTAATTTTATATCATTTCCAACATAGGGAAGTGGTGTGGGTTCACTAAATCTGCAAAAACTGGGAGGTTATAAGACATACCCCGCTCACTATATATAGGATATACCCTGCTCACTATTTATAGGGTATACCCC
>NC_092859.1:21454127-21455599 GCF_032062135.1 Pyxicephalus adspersus
TCACTATTTATAGGGTATATCCTGCTCACTATTTATAGGGTATACCCCCGCTCATTATATATTGGACATTACCCGCTCACTATATATAGGATATACCCTACTCACTATACAGTATATATATGAAGTACCCTGATCACTATATATGGGATATACCCCGCTCATATATACAGGGGGGTAACCCATAGTCTCTGTATGCGGCCTCCCGGCTTAGTTACAATATGACAATATTCATTGTCAGGTTATTTGTGTTGTCAGTGAAGAAGCCGGGACATTTTGTATCCTCTGCTGATATCTTTATTAAACTTCATGGGGGAAACATGAGATCTAATGACCCCCCTCTGGTCATGTGCTGCTCCACAAATAGAGTGAGGCTGGACCATAGAGACATGCGCCTGTGCTGGTCATCGGAGATCACTGACCGGTCCCTGTGCTATATTATACACGTATGTATCCTGTACGTGTATGTGTTGTATATGATATATGATTCTTCTACATGTATACCTCACAACTTTTGTTGCCTAGGCCCCCCATCTTCTCTAGGGCCCCTAGAGTGGTAGGGGTGCAACAATCTAAAACTCTGTGTAATTAGGGCAACATTTTGTATATATTCTAATTGATTCTGATCTACAAAACTCACAGATAATGAAGTGTGACACTGGATATCATGGATTAACCCTTCACAACCTTCTGGACAGGCAGCACACAGCTGTGACAGTGAGCGGTGTGACAGTGAGCGGTGTGACAGTGAGCGGTGTGAAAGTGAGCTCTCTGGGTCTGTATATGTACAGTATTGTGCTAGGAGATATAACAGAGGGAGGGGGACATTCCTGTATAATGCGGTGCTTGCAGGAAGTGTAGAGCAGCATGTGAGGGGTTAATGGCGGTATGAATTCCTCTGGGTGCACTAATCAGAGTCCTTCAGAAACATCGGTCACACTTTCAAAACTATAAATGTTATAGAGTGACGTGAGAGGAGACAATTCCAGAACCGCTGACTGCAGGGAAATAATTAACTTTGGTGTCTGCCAGCAGCTTCTCCACCCTGAACAGGCCAGAACAACACCCCGCCATGTATGGTGGAGCAGCCTCACCGCCTCTCTCCGTCCCACACAACAACAGCAAAATGTTTTCACTTTCTCTTTAATTGCAGGCAGGGAGTGGGGAAAGAAGAGAAGGACGGGGATGTCTGTGTGTAAAGGATGAGCCCTAAACGCACTGAACATCACCAGGAAGAACACCGCCAGTATGACACAGAACTGGTTCTACCGCAATCCGGAGTGCCAGAGAGGAGAGAAGTGACACAGGAGAGGTGATAACACACAAATAACACTGACACTGCTGACAACACACCGATAACACTGACACTGCTGGGCTTATACCACACATATAGTACTGACACTGCTGGGCTGGCAACACACCGATAACACTGACACTGCTGAGGTGACAACACACAGGTAGCACTGACACTGCTG
>NC_092859.1:21456001-21462774 GCF_032062135.1 Pyxicephalus adspersus
ACTGACACTGCTGGGGTGACAACACACCAAGAACACTGACACTGCTGGGGTGACACCGCACAGGTAACACTGACACCGGGTGACACAGAGTGTGTTACTTTGTATCCATGTATAATGTTTCTGTGTTGTGTGTATGTAGCAGGTGTGTCGTTTTGTGTCTGTGTACATTCACTGATATACACCAAGTGTCCTCACAGGAATGATATCTCTGCACTGTGTACTTACCTCCCTGTCAGTGCCAGTCACCACTCCCTGACTTGTGCTATTACATTAACACAAATACACAGCTGGAAATGTTTGGATTTTTGTTTTTTTGCTGTCTGTGTCCTGGGGGGAAAACTTCCCTCTACTTCCTGTCCCATAGGCCCAACAGGAAGCATGGAGAAATCCCTCCAAAGTAAAGGGACTTTTATCACCACAACAGGTGTCCCATTGGAAGACTTTCTCTGTTCTGTATATTTTGAATTCATGTATCAATGAAACCAAAAAAAGAGGGTGAATCTCCCTTATATCCCTTTATAAAATAAAAACCATATAGGAGTTCTTATTACTCTAGCAGCTATTTGCCCCCAGACTGCCAATGTCATCTCTATGTAATTTCTTCCCACAGATCACATATCACACCTCAAATTACCAATCTTCAGATGAATGATGGACCCTGCCTTCCATATTGGATTTTCAGACCATGTGACCAATTTGGGCACCAATGGCCAAATCCCACCAGTCCCTTCTCCAGCCTATGAAGTGGAGTCTATGGCCCAGAGTGCACAGACTTATGCCAGTGGGTATGGACCGCCAGCCATTGGATTTGATTCCATGCTCTCAGACCTGGCTAATTTACCAGTACCCTATCACATGACTGGCACACCGGCACCCCAAACAATGTTTGATACTCCGGCACTCCATCACATGGAGTACTCCGGCACATCAGCACCTCATCACATGATTGGCACTCCGGTGTCCCATCATTTAACTAGCACACTGGCATGTCATCAGAGGACTAGCATGATGACGCCCTATCACATGACTGGCACACCAGCACCCCATCACATGAACAGTACAGCGGCACCCCATCACATGACCGGCACAGCATCTCTTCCACCTTCCTATGGATTTGTAACCAACAACTGGATGGAAGAGCGACAGTCATGGTATCCTGAGGAGCCGCCCCCTACCGAGAACATCTGTGACCCCTCTGCAGACCCCGAGCTACAAACCCCTGAGAACCTTGGAGGATTCCGAATCGGCTTTGAGAATTTTGGGCATTTTTCACACATTGATCCCACCACCCATTATCACCAGATAGACTGTCCTGGCACCACCCATCTCACCCCGAATGTTGGTGGGCGAATGCGGGTTAGAAGTCTGACTCTGAGAGAAAACGCCTTGCGAGGTCATGACGAGGGGAAACACACTAGAAGATTCTCCATGCATGACGTTTATCCCAGAGCTCCCAATTATTACCAACAAACACAGGTGAGACAATGAATTGCTGCAATATTTATTGGGGACACAACAGCTTTCATATATTATGAGGTCTTATTGTGACATTGACTTGTAACTCATCCATGATGGGAATTTAGATTTTATTTTCCCAAAAATAACTTTACCTAGAGCAATCAGCATTCTTGCTGAACAAACAATGAGATCAGATCACTGTATATACTTATCACTCAGATCTGACTGCTTCCCATGCACAGTGGGAAACAATAAGTACCGTTTAGACTGGCAGTGAAGTTGCAGTGGGGTTACCCCTTCCTCATGCCAATTAACCTCTGCCTTGGGGGAGACCCTCCATGAAGCTTCTATACACGGCAGCTTCATGGAGAATAAATTGGGGTGACAGTGAACTGTTCCGTACCAATCTGCAAATGCTGATTCTTAAAGAACCAGTGGTGCAAATAATGGAGCAGCTGGTTAGGTGTCAACTGCTTGGAGCAGCACAGATCATGAGGTAGGTCTAACCAGGGAGGATTAGGTTAAGTTCACAATGGCTCTATACTTGCAGTGAAGTTTCTGCTTGCTCATGCTAGTAAACTGCTGCCTTAGGGGAGATCCTACAAGTAGATTTTAACAGCTGCTGCCCCTTTAGGAATGAATGGGGGCAGTAGTGAGCATTACAGTACCATTCACTGCCACCAGGTGTCAAATTTGTAGACAGCTCTGCATTGCAGGTAGCCAACTGGCTATCAAGGTCCCAGCCACTGGCCTTACCCTCACTTCTAGAGACCGAGAATCCTAATTATCAAAGTTATATGGTGACAATGGTAATATGTTGGACTTTTGTGGTGACAACAGGATAAATAGAGAAAATTCTTCATAGTGGGGGCACCGGCAGTAATAATAACCAGACAGATGGTCTGACCCCTCACCTCTTTTTACAAAACAAAAATCTTCATCAAACTGCCAATCGCTTGTTGTTATATTCACTGATTGTTCAATTCATTTTCTTTTTTTAAGATAACTGACTGGAAAATTCCAATCCTGGAAACCTCTTCAGATAGAAATCTGGCATTCACTGCGTTTTGTGGAAGCGTAAAACTGTACGTATACGATGATCTTCAAATCATCATTTATCCCCTGCTTTGTTATCTCTGCGTGAGAGTATTGTTGTATCATGATTGTATGAGTGCTCTCTGTACAACACCACAGGATATGTCAGAGCTATATAAATGTATATTATTAGTGTGTGACTGTGGTGGTGACATTAGAGTGTAAGCTCCTCTGGTGCAGACTGATGTGACTGGCTCAGTGTTCATGTTCTTGTTGTCCCCTGCCGTATTGTAGAATGACGCAGTGCTCACTTGTATTACGTTCTCTCTATCAGTATAAGAAGTAAATTCAGCGCTGCAGACGTGGCTTCAAATCCTGGCAGGTTGTGGAGTGTCGCCATTCCCTTCCCGGATGAGGTGGAGGACTTCCAGGTGGAGATTTCTGTCTATGTTGAGAATCTGGAAACTCCCCTATTGTTTCTACTCAGAGGTCAGTAACCTGGGGTGGGGGATTATGGATCAATATGGACTGGCCATTCTTACCTATGAAATCCTACGGTTCCTCCAAAGGCTCCTATTGGTTACTTGAGATATCACTGACTGTCCTCCTGTCTAACAGTGCCCACCTAGATCTGGGTCCAGTGGCACCTGGCAGTGCCCGTGGCATGACACCAATCATCTTTAGGTCTCATACCATGACCTAATGGGGGTATTTTTACTCAATGGCCACCAATAGACATCTTCTCTCTGGCCTCTGAACAATAAATTACCAGCGGTTCCTCAGGTCCTGAAAATTTATTTTAAGATTTCCTCTGGGGTGAAAAGGTTGAGAAATGCTGGCACAGGTTTATGGCAGTACTCTGATCATATGATATGGGTACACTGGCACTGGGTTTTAATGATTCCCATTATGCAACTCATTAACTTTCATAAAGAATCTGAGGTCTGTGTGAGGTCTGAGGTCTCCTATTATTAATAAACAGGATTTGTATAGCGCCAACATATTACGCAGGGCTGTACCATAAATAGGGGTTGCAGACAGACACAGACAGTGACACAGGAGGAGAAGAGGCTGGTGGTCCTCAAAATGACCTAACTTCAAACCTCACACAGCCATTCCCTGCACACTGTGAGCTGTCATTCTCTGAACACTCTCGAGAAATGTTGGAATGATGGAAGATTCCTCATTGTGTGGTTTTTCTTTTGCAGATTCAGTGCGGATAGAGGAACTCCTTTCCCATATTCTCCATAAATTGCACCCATCTGTTCCTTCTCTTTATCCGTCTCTACAATCACAGTTCATGCCGGGTCACATCCCGCCAGCTGATTATTACCCAGACCAGAACCAAAATTATCCATCACAAAATCCACAGCCCTCATCACAGAGCCTGTACCCGTCCCTGGACTTCCTGTGTCCACAGTCACAGGTATCCCCACCATACCCACCGCAGTACCCAGAGCCAACAACCAGGGACGGCTATTTTCTCCGAATCTGTGGCCGGGATGAATATCTGCAGAGGTAAGGAGCCAATAATACTCACACATTGATGATAGAAAAATTTCTTACAAATGTCAGACACAAAAATCCAACAATTGGTAATGTATAGAGCAGGGATTTTTCTAATGGGGTTATGTTTTCCAAAACTGAGGAGTTCATTTTATCATTGATGTACTGCACCCTCCAGTCTGCTGTGTTTTGTCTGGCATCTGTCCAGTATTGGATGATCCTGGAACCTGCTTGAGATCCTGGAACCCACCTGCTGTGATCTTGAAACTCACCTGCTGATGATTCCGGAGCTCGCCCACTGATGATTCTGGAGTTTACCTGTTGCTGGTCTTGAAGCCTGCATGGTGGTGATCTAGGAGCACATCTATTGATGATCCCTAGACCCGCATGGCTATGGTCCTGGAATCTGTTGCTGATCTAGAAACTTACCAACCGATGACCCTGGAACCTGCTGGTGGTGTTCCTGCATCCTATCTGCTGGTGATCTTGGAATCCACCTACTAATGGTTGAATAACCTATCCGATGGTGTTCTGACGATCCTGGATCCTACCCGTTGGTGATCGTGCAACCCAGCCACTGGTGTTACTGCAAGCTACCTGCCTGGGAACTTGAAACACATCTGTTGATGATTTAGGAACTTGTCTGCTAGTAACCCTTAAACCTTTTTGCCTAAGATCTGGGAACCCATCTACTGCTGATCCTGGAATCTATCTGCTAGTGATTCCTGAACCTACCTGCTGATGATTCTGGAACCTGCCATTTGATGATCTGGGAACCTGCTTGCTAGTAATATAATAACCAATTTGCCCAGGATTTTGGAACCCATTTTCTGGAACCCATCTGCTGGTGATTCTAGACCTCACATATAGCCCCATGGAAAGAAAATTAAATCCTTACTTTCTGAATGTGACTGGTAATAGAAAAAGCAGGGAAAGAAGTTATTTAGCACAGGCTCAAGAAGTATACTTACCCAGGAAGGGATGCTATATGCATCCTGGGATTCAGGGAACTTTATGATTTTTATGTACATACAGTTGACTAGAATGTTGGTCGTCACGTGTAAAACTGCCCTGTAAATGATCGTGGAGGGGGGTATAAAGGCAGACATCGCTGCAAGGTAGAAGTTGGGTGGGGCCTGGAATTAACGGAGAGGGAAGAGTCACTGCTTCTGATCTGTGTGTAATTTTAGGCTTCAGCTTTTGATCTCTGTAAACATCAGACATTTCAGCAAAGGCTATGGTTTGCCCTGGAAAAATATGAAAGTGAGATGTGATCGCCACCTACTGGGTAGACATGATAATGATAAATACTTCATACTCATTCTCTGACCAAGAGAGAAAAAATATCGTGCAATTCCCAATTCCCTATCCTTAGTGGTTGACGTGCCGAATTCTCTGCCGGCTCTTATGGAACATTTATTTGTAAATATCCCCAGAGATATGTCGGAGTGGATTTCCTGTTCTGCAAAACATTTATTTCAGCCAGAGGCTGGGAGTCTTCCAGGAAATATTTGTTATTGGATAAGAAGGAGTAACCACTGAGGATAAAAATATTCGCAGGAGGGAACAAATCAATCAGACAGGGTGGAAATGAATGATTGATTCCCTGTTGTTCTGTGATGATTGCACAGATGTACAGCAGGTAATACTGAATTGAGCAGAGCAGTGTCTCCCCATGGGATGTTGGATCTGTGTTGGTGAAATGAGATCCTATGACCTGGACAGGTCACATACAAAGCATTCTAATATAACATGTTTGGAAATGTAAGGTGCAGTACTGATATTGTCCAACAGGTGGAGCTCCTGATTTATTAATCATTGGCTGCAATATGTGGCTACAGTTATTAGAGTGTCAGCTCTTTGAACCAGAGGATTGTGCAGAGAATGAAGGGATTGGAATCTCACCACTGACATAAATCAGCAGTCATCTTATGGGGTCAAGGACTGCCTAGCAGCTGTAGGACTATAAGGGCCAGCATCCCCTTCACCTGTTGGAGACACCTGACCAGTCCTATATAAATGAATTCTATACCCCTTCCTCCAATGTGAGGTCTGGAATATTTTCATGCATTTGATTGCAGCACAGAACAGCAAGAACTTTCTGAGGTTCTCCGGGAAGGTAAGTCGCTGATGATGGTGTGATGGCAATTTCTCTGTACTTTGTACAACACCATGGTATATGATGGCGCTATGCATAATGTCTTTTAGCATTAGGCTTGGTTCTATAGTGATAGCTGTACGTTTTGGGAAGATTTTGGTATTTTATAGAATTTTACATTTTTCTGTTTCTGCCGGATTTATCTTGATGTCTTTTTTTTCTCCTTTTTTTGCAGTGGATTCAGCCTGCGGAGTCACTCAAGTCTCCAAAGATTGACCAGTATTCACCTCCAGCTCCATCATGGGGGGGATGTCACATCTTCACTCGCCCGATCTGTGAGTTTCCACTTTTGTTATTATAGTATCATCCTCCTAATCAAGAAGCAACCAATCAGAATTCACCCTGCTGGAATCTGAAGTTTACAGGATGGATTCTGATTGGTTGCTGTGTGCAGTGCTGGGGGTCCTTAAAGTTATTCATCCCCTTAAAGCTGCAAATAATTACAGATCATTGTACATTGTACAGATCATTACATCATATTGTTTTCTTGTAGGTGGAGGATGATTGCAAGCAGCTGGAGCTCAGTGACCGCCAGGAACATCTCCAGTACTGGGTGCAGATTAGGTGAGCAGCCAATCACAGCCACCAGAATTACAAATGTCATTTTGCTGCACAG
>NC_092859.1:21463245-21464782 GCF_032062135.1 Pyxicephalus adspersus
TACCTCCTGAGATCGGTGGAAACCAAAGAAATTAGTGAGGGGGTGCAGAGAGTGCGCTGTGCCTGCTACCAGCCAGCCCAGGTCAGTGTTAAAGGAGGGCTCCGACCACTGAACAGTGCCGCCCATGGCTCATGTGACCAGGGTCTGTGCGTGCGCTTGGAAATAATCATTTAGCATAATGTGTTCAGACCGCAGATTGAAGGAAAGCTCTGGAAACATGGGATGTGTCCGCCCTGTGTACATACATGTAGTCACACATTATACATGCATACATGTGGTCACATGGTCATATATACATACATGTAGACACACCCGCATACATACAAACATACATACATATATATGCCCATCCCTTATACATACCTGTGGTCACCCCCCATAAATACATGTGGTCACACATCATACATGGAGTCACACATCATACATGCATACATGTGGTCACATCTCATACATATATACATGTAGACACACCCGCATACATACCTGTGGTCACCCTCCCATACAAACATGTGGTCACCCTCCATAAATACATGTGGTCACCCCCTCACACATACATGTGTCCACCCTCCCATACATACATGTGGTCANATATTTTCCAGCACGCTGGTATTGGACCTCTCCTGGAAGCTGTAAAAGAAGTTTGTTACCTCCTGAGATCGGTGGAAACCAAAGAAATTAGTGAGGGGGTGCAGAGAGTGCGCTGTGCCTGCTACCAGCCAGCCCAGGTCAGTGTTAAAGGGGGGCTCCAACCACTGAACAGTGCCGCCCATGAACATGTGTTCAGGCCGCAGATTGAAGGGAAGCTCTGGAGACATGGGATGTGTCCGCCCTGTGTACATACATGTAGTCACACATTATACATGCATACATGTGGTCACATCTCATATATACATACATGTAGACACACTCGCATACATACAAACATACATACATATATATGCTCATCCCCTATACATATATGTAGACACACCCATATACATACATGTGTCCACCCTCCCATACATACATGTGGTCACCCTTCTATACATACATGTAGTCACCTCCCAAACATACATACATACATACATGTGGTCACCCCCCCATACATACATGTGGTCACCCCCCATAAAAACATGTAGTCACCCCCCATACATACATGTAGTCACCTCCCAAACATACATACATACATACATGTGGTTACCCCCCACACATACTTGTAGTCCCCCCCCCTACATACATGTGGTCACACGCACATAGAGCTCTCTCTACCCCAGGCTGTGATGGCACCGCAGATCTCTATCTCTGTGCTGTGGGAATGCTCCGGCCTCCCTCATCCCCGCAGAATCCCAATCACTAAACACTGAATATTAATGGTGCCCCCGCAGGCAATGTTCCCGGGACCGGCGCCCAGGCTGAGCTGCCTTTGCCGGAGTTCACGGTCGGTTCAGTCTGTTCTCCGGGCAGAGGACTCTGCTGATTTGCAGCTTTATTTGTGAAGTGTTGGATCTGATCACAAGAAAACCCGTCTCTGGGGATCTCATGTCACACAATACAAGCA
>NC_092859.1:21465188-21465784 GCF_032062135.1 Pyxicephalus adspersus
AAATAATGTTAGAATTTATCATTGCAATTCTCTTCTCTCCCCAGATGTGGGCGCCATCACCACAGGGAAAAAGTAAGTGATAACCAGAAATCATAATGACATGTGACAACTAGATGGGAGCAAATCAACCAATCAGAATTCATATTTGTCATCTGCCACTAGTATAAGTAAATGTGATTGGTGCACAGATTATTAGTGATGCTTCTCCTGCAGTGATATCTCTATATATTATTTATTATAATAAATGATATGCTCTCTCCATGTCATTCTCATACTCATAGAAAGGGGGATCTCCTATGTTAGGCAATCTTTAATTTTCTGATTGTCACATGTCTCCCCCCAGCCCCAGCACAGGAGGCAGTGACCACGCTCTCTGGTGCCATCTCTCATCTCATCAACATGTACAGCCGCAGTTTTTACACAGATTTTCAGGCCGGACTCCCCGATAAGCCGCACCGACTGCTGGAGACCCGAGATCACCTGACCTTCCACCTGCACGCCGCACACAACCTGCCTGATAAGTGGGCTACCAGGTCAGAAATGTTGTGAATATTACATCTTATAATTACAATGGTCACCCAGCAGGTGGAGCTCTT
>NC_092859.1:21466309-21562003 GCF_032062135.1 Pyxicephalus adspersus
CCCCTGTGACCTAGTGATGTCATCATTTACCCCTGTGACCTAGTGATGTCATCATTTACCCCTGTGACCTAGTGATGTCATCATTTACCCCTGTGCCCTAGTGATGTCATTGATTAGCTCTGTGGTTTAGTGATGTCATCATTTATCCTGTGTGTAGTGATGTCATTGGTTATCTCTGTAGTGTAGTGATGTCAATATACCCCTGTGACCTAGTGATGTCATCATTTACCCCTTTGTGATCTCAGTTGATATCATTGTGTAGTAATGATGTCATTGTAACTGATAGTATGTTGTGAGGGGTCAGACCCTCTGTCAATAAATTTTAGTCTGTGTCTGTGTAAGATTCACCTTCTATTCATCCTGTTGTCACTGGCACAGTGGAAATCTTGCAATGAGGACACTTGTTCTGGGGACAGCTGTGGGGTTTTCTTACTTTTGAGATATTTCATCTCACTTCCTGGCGTGTCTGTGGGACAGGAAATACAGACCTGACATTAATAATATTATTATTATTATTATTATTACTAAGCAGGTTTTATATAGCGCCAACATATTACGCATCGCTGTACAATAAATAGGGGCATCATTTTTAACCCTTCCCTGTCCAAACCCCCGCCCTGTCTGCACTTTCATACATCCTGCGCTCCTCTTACAGAGATGTTAGATTGCTGTGTGTGCAGATTGTGCCCCAGTTCTGCCTGAGAACATCTTATATAACCCCCCCTCCCCCCGGGGCCCCAGAACAACATTTACAGAGCCCATGAAATATTCAGGAGAGAAATTACTTAGACAAACAGAGCCACACAAACAGGAGGAACTCCGCCCCAACATGATGAACTCTGTGTGATGGAGAAATAAAACTGGCACCAGGGAATCTAAAATTAATGTGAGCCAGAACGGGATGACATTAAGTTTGCTCCGTATATCAAAAACTGTTCTTGTATTTTCTATAAAATCCCTCTAGGTGCCATCACAGTGATCTCCTGCAGCCTCTTTGCAGCCACTTCCCGTCTACATTCACTCCAGTGATGGCTGCATGGCTCATGATGGTGACAACAGAGGACAATGTCTGTGTAATGTGTGCTGAGGTGGCCACTTGTAGTCTCCATCAGAAGCCCATGTGACAGGGTGACAACGCATTAGCACAATTGGTCAACAGATCAGGGTGTTGTCACCCTATACCAGGAAGCACCTGAACAAGGAGCACCATGGTGATGACACAGGATGTGTGTAGCTGTGGTGTCACTGACATCCGGAGTCACTCCAAGTCTCGGGTGCTCTGTATGTTGGAGTCGCTCTTTATCTGACATCTGTCTTCTCTTTCCAGCCAGAATTCCGTCTTCTATATCTCGTGTTCAGTGACGTACAGTGGGAGGAAAATCTGCCCTGAAATGAAATCCAGGAATGTGAAGGTCACGCAATCGCTGTTCTCCAGGCTTGTGTGGGATGAAGTGTAAGCTCTGCGGTCCAGTCTTCTATCTAGGTTTATTGTACTGCAATAGATTTGACACACTACAATCTGATTGTACAATCATGTCTGCTGCCAGTGGTGTGATGAGGGGTCTGAGCAGACTGGAGATACGTCATATGGTAAATCTAACAGATTGTACAATCAGATGGTGATAACCAACGGCCAATCACAGCTGGAACCTTGCCGTGTGTTGTGTTGCCTGGGCTCTGACAGGTTCTCTTTGTGTTTTAGGATGACGTTCCCGCTCCCATTGGCGGCTCTGCCGTATGAGACCATGTTGGTGCTGAGATTGTACGCCGTGACTGACGCTCACAGCTCCTTCCTGGCCTGGGCCTGTCTGCCCCTCTACACCACCCAGTGAGTTCTCTATCACAGCGGAGCCCCCACTAATGCCCCCCCCCCCCCCCCCCCCCCCCCCCCCGACCTCAGCTTTATCCCACCGGATATCAGAGGTGTTCGTTATAAACGGATCCATCGATGGCTTTCTCTTCTCTAATTGGTTATAATTACATCCAAATTGGGGGGATCGATCTTGAGAAGTGTGTAAGCAGAGTCTCTGACAGCCTCTTCCAATAATTCATCGTGATTGGATGTCTGCATAGGGTGGGGACCCCAGATGGGGAAATCTGATTTTATTTAATAGAAAAATTAAAGAAGGACTCCAACTATATTACAATTCCAAATTCTTCTTCCAGCCATCCATCGGGAACTCGGGAGAAATTCAATTAATTTGTGTGGTCACCCCTGGCCGTTATGATGTCATAGCTGAGCATTGCCGCTCCAATAATGTAATGTCAGGTGTATGAATAATGATAGAGAATCGACCAATCAGAATCATTTTAGGTGATCAGTTCTCCAAGTGTGACAGATCTTCACTTGGTGCAGTCACTTTCTATGATTCCTCTGTGCAAGGGATGTGATCAGATAATCAGTGCACAGTTCTTGTAGGGTATAAGGCCCCAGGCGGGACGATTCTGGCCATTTTATTGGCTCTTCATTATAAAATTCCAGAATGAGGATGGAGTCCTGCTTTAATTCTGCACAGCAAACCCAGGTCATGGAAAATCAGCATTTAGTCATTAGGGAGCGGTAATGGGGTAAAAACCTGGGCTAATAAACAGGATCCAACGCCTGGGTGACCCTGAGATCATAAGGTGCCGGACTTTGGGGGGGACAATAATATTCACCCACCTGCATGTGGGTGTGGGGGGGGGGGGGAGTGGGGAATGTTTGGGGTGTCAGTGATGGATGATGGTGCTTTGTGTTCCCTCTCTGACCATCGTCTCTCTCTTGCAGGCAGACAGTCCAGGGATCTCTGCTGCTCAATATGATCTCCCACGCCGAACCACCACCCTCTATTACCCCGGGGGCTTTCGATGTCACCCTGCCCACCCTGGTCACTGTACAGGTCAGATATTCAATCCTATTGTGTGTGTCACTGTGTGGGGGGGCAGGGAAATATGATCTAATACTTCTGATTATACATTGTTTCACATAATGGTATAGTTTATTATATTGTATTACATATTTGTATATATATATAGTCAGCCCATAAAGACTTAGATTCCCCCCACAATCTATGTATGTTGGAAATAAAAACTGTCAAGATAGTGATCAAATACAAAGAACACTGAGGGGTGTATTTACAAACAATTCACAAACATAAAAAATATCCATAAAAGTAATAAAATAAAATCACTTTTTATTATTCTGTGCAAATCAACTAGAGACGGGTGAATGTTTTCAATATACTTAAAGGTATGATGCAGAAATGGGGGTACATACAGAGACTGGCACTATGTTAGGTCTGTGTACTTGTATTGTATATTGTGTGCTTTCACTTTGTACTATTCTATGTGATTGCAGCAGGAGGAGAACAGGAGGAGAACTAAAATGAAGATTTAATTAAATGATTTGAATAAAACATTTGTTAATTGCAATGGCCTTGAACAAGGTAGTGTCACCAGTACAGGGAAGGAGGTTTCAGGTCATACATGTAGGACAAGTGAGGAAGATCACATGTAAGACATGTAAGACAAGTGAGGAATATAAGCCAAGAGAAAAAAAATAAAAATAACTTTTGTTTTTTTTTTGCAAATTCAAGTTGAAGATATATTGGGGAAAACCTTGGTTTAAGGTCGCCTGTCATCCTCTATTTGACCACTAGATGGTGCTGTGTTCATTTCCATTCCCAGTTCATAAAAGTTTACTGGATGTTGATCTTTATTCGACCTATAAACAATCAGCAGGGAGAAGGAAGAAAGATGAATGATCAGTAAGGTTTGAAAAGTCAATGAAAAGCAGGGAGTGGGGGGGAGTGAATGGCCAGAAGGGGCAGAGAGAAAGGTGAATGATAAGGAAGGAGAAAAGTGAATGATCAGCAAGGAAAGGGAAAAAGGTGAATAATCAGTAGGGAAGAGGGAAAAAGTTGAATAATCAGCAGGGAGAAATACTAGATTGTAGACTCTTCGGGACAGGGTCCTCTCCTCCCGTATCACTGTCTGTATTAGTCTGTCATTTGCAACCCCTATTTAATGTACAGCACTGCGTAATATGTTGGCGCTATATAAATCCTGTTTAATAATAATAATATTAATAATAATAAAAATAATAACATTAATGAAAAGGGTGAAACATCTGCAGGGAAAAAGGTGAAATGTGAATGATATGAGAGAAAAGTGAATGAAAAAGTGAGAAAAGTGAAAGATCAGGTGGAGGGAGAAAGTTGGATGAACAGCAGGGGAAAGAGAAAGGTGCCAGGAGGGGGATCAATAATTATTAGTAGGGAATGGGGTGAAAGGTGAATTATCTGATGTAGGTGAGGGGAGATTTATAATAATATGTAATGTATTATATCCCAGTAATGTGTCTGTAATATTAAACAGGTAATAATAAACAGGACTTATATAGCACCAACATATTACGCAGCACTGTACATTAAATAGGGGTTGCAAATGACAGACGAATTCAGACAGTGACACAGGAGGAGGAGAAGACCCTGCCCTGTCTATATAATCTGTTCTGTCCTGGTTCTCTCCCTGCTCCGTGTTCTGTACATTATATTCTATATACAGCTATAATATTTCCAGGTTGGGCACAATGACCACAATTTTGTGACTTGTTACAGGTTGAATTTCCAGAAACAGCGCACACATTTCATAGACCCCCTGCAGAGGATTCCACTACCCTCCTACAGGATTCCTCCCTGCAGATGGAGTTCCTGGCTCAGCGTGGCTCCGTGCTCTTGTAAGTTGCATCCTGATGATTATTGGGGTTAGAGAGGGTGGGTGGGTGGAATTAGAAGTAGTAAAAAATTAGGAGTTCTCAGAGAGGACAGCAAATCAGATTCCACTGTTCTACTATTTATTGTAATGAATATGATGAAAGTGATTTCTGATTGGTTCCTCCAAATTGCTAACTCTTCCAGATTCATCTCCACATTATTAAATGTAAAATCAGGAGTGAGCTAGAGCAGTTGTGTGGTATGTGATTGGCTGATGAGTGTAATTTTAAATCCATGTTGTCAAATCATCATCACTGATCAGCTTCTAAATGGTTCTTTTGTGTCTTTCTGTTTTGTTCATCCTAATCCTCCATCTTCATCTCTCACCTTCCCGTTTCCTCCTTCCAGGCTCTCTGAGGTGGATAAACAATGTCTGTGGTATTACCGCCATTGTGCCCACAAAACGCCAGGCATCCTCCCTTTACTACTGGGCAGTGCACCAGGCTGGGATCCCCCAACCGTATCCGCCATGTACCGCCTGCTGCAAGACTGGAGCTTCTCGCACCCGCTGGAAGGTCTGAGCCTGCTGAGCCCCAGGTGACGAATCTTTATACCCCTTCCAGATGTATACTCACTCCAACCCCCAGAATGTATTTCCTACCCCAGTATTTATCCCAGTCATTCTCCTCACCTATCAGTTTTATATCACTTTTCTGATTGTTTCTTATTCCCTCCAGCTTCTCAGATGAAAACATTCGTGATGTTGCCTGTCGTCAGATCGGGAAGATGTCAGATGATGAATTGCTAGAATTCCTCCCGCAGCTCGTTCAGGTGAATCTCACACCGTGCACTCCATACATGGATGAATCCCAATAAACACTTCCAGGGCCAGAAGAATCCATCTATAAACCAAAGGCATTGGGGATGATTTACTAAATATAACTGTCCACTTAGTAAAGAGAATTATCACCTTGCATGGGATATTTTACCAATTTTAGTAAGCCAGATATAGGGGTGTGCCAGGAAATCTAAAAAATTGGATTTTTTCCTTGCACATGACTGAATAGTTTGAGTCGGTAGCAGTTTCCCTTGTTCTATAAGTGAAAATATTCCTTACAAGGTGATAACTCTTTTTGCTATGTGGATGACCTTTTTAAAGTGCCATGTATTACAGCATACTTTGCATAAAATACATTAAATGCACATATAGTCCTATAGAAAGGTTTGCTGTGATGGTCAAGTGACAGGGCCTCTTTAAAGTCATTCCACCCACCTCCTACCATGCTGATTGTAATATTTTTGGCAGGCAGTGAAGTTTGATTGGTGCCTGGACAGCGCCCTGGTGAAGCTCCTCCTCCAGCGATCTCTGCAGTCGGTCCAGATCGCCCACAAGTTGTTCTGGTGAGTTTTTTTCCCTTAAAATTCTCTTAAGAGAATAAAGCAATCAATATGCTTATCAATCCACAGGGGAGAATGTAATCAGCAGTGATCAATGTTTAATGCCAGCTGTGAATAATAATTATAATTCAGATTGCCGCCTGTAGGATAGATTACACTATTTATATTTTATAATGTGATTATATTTCAATATTCAGTGAATACATCCGTCAATCCCGCCAGGAATCACAATATTCTCTGCTTGCTGCTGGTGTTTTATTGGGAAACATGCTGACCATAGTAAGATGGATGTATGGGAAACGTGGGGCTGTGTAAGGTAGTCCTGAACTATTGGAGTGCAATATGGAGGCAACACAAACCTTGTGCCTCGCACTCCTCCCAGCAGCTGCAGCTCAGACATTATTCAGTTTTTATTGGTCTCATGTTTGAGCAGAAACATTTTTGTGTGAAACAAACATGAATTTTGCTCTCCTCCTGCAGGCTGTTAACAGATGCTACAAACGAATCTCATTATAGACGCTTGTATCAGACTCTGCTGGCTGCGCTCCAATTCTGTATGGGAAGCGCCATGAATGCCGAATTCTCCAGAGAGACCAAAATGATGGCAATCCTGCAGAGTATTGGGGAGAAGGTTAAGAATGCTCCGGAGGAGAAAAGACAGGTCTGGTCCTCATATTGAATAATTATTAAAATCTTTTATAGATGAACTTTGCCAGGGATCATCCTTCCCACCATTAGTCTTGAGTCATGCAACATTGTTATTGGAATCTGTTTTTTGGGAAGTTGTATCTGTTTTACATCTGACAGCATTTAGGGGCACTGTTAGGTTTTTGAAAAATCCAAGTTACCCAAGGAGGGTAACTATTCAACTCCCGTAACTTACTCACCACGGCATCCTCCACCCATAGATCACCTCTGCACCCCCCACTCATAGATCACCTCTGGACCCTAACTCAATGGATCACCTTTGCATCCCCTGTCCTCAGCTCACCTCTGCATCCTCACCATAGCTATTCTCTACATCCTCCACCCATGGATCACCTTTGCACCCTCTACCCATGGATCACCTTTTCACCCTCTACCCATGGATCACCTTTGCACCCTCTACCCATGGATCACCTTTTCACCCTCTACCCATGGATCACCTTTGCACCCTCTACCCATGGATCACCTTTTCATCCTCTACCCATGGATCACCTTTTCACCCTCCACCCATGGATCACCTTTGCATCCTCTGTCCCCATCTCAGTTCTGCACCCTCCATCCATAAATTATCCTTACACCCTAACTCCATAGATCACCTTTGCATCCCTGCTATGCTCAACTCTGCTTCCTACATTCATGGATTACCTTTGCATCCCCTGTCCTCAACTCACTTCTGCATCCTTGTCAAAGCTCACCCCTGCACCCCCTATCCATGGATAATTTTTGCATCCCCTGTGCTCAGCTCACCTCTGCATCCCTCCATCCATGGATTACCTATGCATCCCCAGTCCTCAGCTCACCTCTGCATCCCCACCACAGCTCACCTCTGCACCTCCCATCCATGGATTACCTTTGCATCCCCTGTCCCCAACTTACTTCTGCATCCCCACCACAGCTCATCTCTGCACCTTCCATCCATGGATTACCTATGCATCCCCAGTCCTCAACTCACCTCTGCATCCCCACCACAGCTCATCCCTGCACCCTCCATCCATGTATCACCTTTGCACCCTCCAGAACACAGCGTACATCTGTCACACTTTTATGCAGATTTATCTCTGCATCCCCTGTTCACAAATCATCTCTGCACCCTTCATCCACAGCTAACGTCTTCATCCCCAGTTCACAGTCACCTATGACCCCTATACTTAGGTTCACCTCTATTCCCATCCACAGCTCACTTCTGCACCACCAGTTTATGGTTCACATCTGCACCGCTATAAATAGGTTTATTACTGCATGCCCATTCTTGGCTCAACTTTAAATCCCCCATTCATGGCTCATATCTGCACCACTAAATACCGGTTCAGCCCTGCATACCTTTGGACGCAGTGCACAATTTACTTCTTAACCTGTTTATGTGTCACCTCTGTAACCTGTTCACTGCTCTTATCTGACCCTTACCCACCCTCTGACCCCAGTCCATGACTCACCATTGGAAACACCTAAACTGGGCATTTGGTGAGGATTTTGAATATTTTTAGCCTTGTAATATTGATTATACACACAAATCCCCTGTAACCAGAACCATTCCAAACAAAACAAATGTGCATTTCATCTTTATAGAAATAAAGGCCTCAGCTGGTTATAAACCTTGAATTGTGATCTTGGAACTAATTGTAGCCCAGTGTAGAAGCCTTCCATGTACTGATGGAGTGCAGAGTTAATATTTTTGGACGGCCATTGCTGGACATCAAACTTTCCACATTCATCAAATAATGAGATAGCCGAGCTTTGTGGCCGGTTTGAATCCTGTAAATTCCTTTCTAATCCTCGTTCAGTTTTGGCCTGTGTTTTATCTCTCAAAGAGGTATAAATTATTTACAGCATAAAATCTTGTCTCGGCTCAGCTCGCCACTTTTATCTCAGCGAGTTTTATAAAAATATACCAAAAGTGCATTAAGTTCATTATTTATAAGTAGCGACATTAGAGCTGCTCATCCTTTATGAATCCTCCAAACCCAGCACTGGCTGTTCTGACCTCCAGCAATAGGTGTGCTTAGACATTTCACTTCTTGTCAATGTACACCAATTATCATGCACCCATCTGCAACAGTTGGCAGTCATATCTTACAATGAACGGAAAAATGTAATATCAGGGCATTCAGTTCCTGAGGACTGCACACAAATGTGATCATTATATTTACTAAAATAAAACTCTGCAACATATCACAATCTGAGGCTACAGGATTGCCTTTAAGAGCGTCCTGTGTTCTCTTTTCTGCTGCCATTATCAACTAACAAACTGGAAAAGATACACTATCATGGGTGAACCTTGGTGAACGAGCAAACCTAGAATGGATCTGGTCCAGGCTTGAAAACATTTGTCAACTAGCAAATGTTTTTTTGAAAAACTATTTAAGGTTTGCTGGATTACCCAGGTTCTCCCATGATAGTGTATCTTTTCCAGTTTGTTAGTTGATAATGGCAGCAGAAAAGAGAACACAGGACGCTCTTAAAGGCAATCCTGTAGCCTCAGATTGTGATATGTTGCAGAGTTTTATTTTAGTAAATATAATGATCACATTTGTGTTTTAATAAATCAGGCCCAATGTTGAAGGTCAGGATGCACTCTAATACACATTAACCAATCACAGCCATGCTAAAGATGTGGCTCCTATTGAAGTGGAACCTAAAATTTCAATCCATGAATCCAAGCTCTAAAATGTATGATATAAAATGTACCAGATAATCAGACCGACTAATAGGACCTCCAGTTGCATCTTACTTAATATTCCCCTTGTGTGCTATGGTTCTCACCTATCATATGCTGGATTTTCTCTGGTACTGAGATTGAGATAAAGTCTCCTCTAGTCCCACAGATGTTTCAGATTGTGATAGTGGATTTTCTCCATCCAATCTCTGGCTCAGTCAGCTTCTCTGACATTTCCGGGACCCTGTTATTTCCAACAGAACATACAGAGACATCCAAAGATTGACAGAGAGACACCAAATATAAAATACAAAGCTTTGAATTGTATAATCAACTGAACTACCCTTTATTTCACTTTAATTGTAACCAATAATAAAGCATTCAATAAATTATATTATTACTGCTCAATTCACAATATAGTTCTTCATACAACCCCCCCCCCTACAGTTTTGTTAGCTTTTCCATTTTATGTTGCTTCTTTTACAACCCCATTTCCTCTTTTTTCACATAAATTCAAGGTCAGATAAAAATTATTCACAAAATCAAACAGGATCTAGCATTGCCAAGTCAAGCAAAGAATTGTATTGGGTGAAATAGGGGGTAACAATATATGGAGTGAGGGACAAAATAATGAGGGTAGGAGAGGAGTCATTTTTAGATGTAATATAGGGGGTTAGCACTCTGGCCTTTGCAGTGCTAGGTCCCAGGTTCGAATCTCAGCCAGGGCGCAGAGTTTGCAGGTTCCCCCTGTGTTTGCGTGGGTTTCCTCCAGGTTCTCCGGTTTCCTCCCACAACCCAAAAACATACAGTTAGGTTATTTGACTTCTCCCAAAATTGACTTTAAACTGTATTAATGACATATGACTATGGTAGGGACATAAGATTGTGAGCTCCTTTGAGGGACAGTTAGTGACATGACTATGGACTTTGTAAAGCGCTGCGTAATATGTTGGAGCTATATAAATACTGTGTAATTAGAATAATAAGTCCAGAAATATCAGGGGTAAAGGGTAATATAAGGTGAGTCCAGGGACATTACCAGAGGTGTGTGAATAAACGGAATCCAGGGACTTTATCATGAATAGGAATAACATAATGAGGATAGAAAGAAGCTCAAGGACATTATCAGGGGTGAGTAATAATAAAAGATGGATAGATCAGGGGTTTTGGAGATAGTAGTAGGGATAAATGAAACATTCTCAGGAAATAAGTCTCATCTTCTGGAGCCTCTGATCAAACAATGCGGGCTCACTTCTCTCTCACCCTCTCCAGCTCCATCAATATTTTAAAGGAAATATTTCTTATCTTACAGGAAACTCTAAAGTTGGGTCTGAAGGATCTCGATCGGTTCTTTCAAGAAGTGAAAAGCTGTCGCCTTCCTCTGGATCCGGCCATCGTTGTGAAAGGAATCAATAGAGAGGTCGGTGTCTGCAGTGTTTAGATGTATATTTCCTCCGATGGGGTAGATGTGATATCAGATTTTTTGGAGTGGTGCCATGTAATGTTTAATAGAAATTAGAGAGGGTACATGACCAACTGTCATAATTTCCACCAATCTGACATTTTTTGAAGTGAAGATAATTACAGATAATATTAACCATCACACCAGATGTAAGACCAGTAAGTTTCTGTACATTTTGCACTGAACACTTACTGTTCTCTGAATGGGAAGAGGCCAGGTTGCCAGTAATTGGGTGATTATAAATCATTGCTTTGCTTTAGTAATTAATTCCTGTACCATCCTCAGCTGCTGCTGAATCACAGCCAGAAGGAAGATTGTAAAATTCTGTTTTAATCATTTTTCTAACTTGTGTGACTCCATTCCAGCTGTGTTCATACTTCAAATCTAATGCCAGACCACTGAAGATCACCTTCCTGAGTGCCGACAGACTGGGGCCAGATATCCACCTCATATTCAAGGTAAAGGAGGGCACATCTGGGTGCAGAAAGGATTATTGGGAAAACTAATGTGATACATTACATGGTCTAGGAACAGATTGGGGGGTTCAGGTGAAATTCTAGATTTCTTGTGAACAGCCAAGTTGCAAAAGCACTAAACATATTAGGGTGTTTCAATTTATTTCCTTATTTCTTTGAGTAATAAAATATATTGTAAAGTATTTCCAATACCCACAATCCTCTTCTTTCAAAGAGGTGCAGCAGCTGCCTGTCATGTTCTTTGCATTTTATGAGTACCAGAAAAATGTTGTAGTCACTCAAGAAAAGCACCCAGGGTTCCTATTTAATGTAATCTTTGTATGACTCTGCAGACAGGAGATGACATCCGGCAGGACATGCTCATCCTCCAAATCATCAATCTAATGGATAGAATTTGGCTCTATGAAGGACTGGACCTGCGGATGGTCACTTATCATTGTTTATCTACTGGTAAAAAACAAGGTGAGGTGGCCGTGGGACAAGAATTGTGTGCCGGTATAATGAAGGATGCTGCTAATCATTGTCTATTGTACCTCCAATCATTCATCTAACAGTGTTTTTCACCTTTTTAACATGGGGAAACCTTGAAATAACTTTTAGGTCTTAAGGGAACCCCTTCTATAATTACTATACCCACAGCTCACGGTACATTTGCATAGTGATAAGTAGAAAGAATGTCTCTTACATTTCTGGCCATTGGGAAAATGTCACCCTGATCATTTGTGTCATGTAAACTGACCTGGGGGTCACAAATTGCTCATTGCTCAAGGAACCCCAAGCAACCTCTGGAGGAATCCTAGGGTTCAATAGAATCCTGGTTGAGAAACACTGATCTAAAATATAGAAAAAATATTTTATATGTTCAATTCTATACTGTGATGTGTGTGAATCCCAAAAATATTTGGCTGACGGGTGGTGAAACAGAAAACCACATTAATCAGAATTATCATTATTTGCCAAGTACCACCAATGGTCTTCCTCCCCTTGACTACCATTTCTGTGCATATCTGTACCATATGCATGCAGATAATGATTTCCAGACTTCCCACCAGGAACACAGCTGCTTTTGGTAAAAGTATAAAATTAGCATAACAATGATTTCCGTTGTGGTTTGGTGAAAACACGACCTGTTAGTAGGATTTTGGAAAAGTCTGTAATGCACATTGCTTGTAGCATTAATTGGTGCATCCAAGTTCCTCATTATTCTTCCATTGTTATCCTCTGTGTTTTCTCAGGACTAATTCAGATGGTCCCGGACTCCACAACTCTTGCCAAGATTCAGAACGCCGGTGGTATTTTTGGCCCTTTGAAGGATACATCGATCAAGAAATGGTTTGGAAGCAATAAAACGGTACTCACCTTTCTTTTACCTACAAACTAATAATACTCCTGTTGGACACATAGGTTTATTTCTATATTAACATGCTAAATATTGTATTTTTATGATGGCAATGAACACAAAAACATTTTCCAACACCCTTAGCTGTACATAATGGGTCCAATTCATTAAAGCTCTCCAAGGCTGGAGAGGATATACTTTCATCAGTGAACATGGGTGATCCAGCAAACCTGGAACAGATTTCTTCATTTCTTCAAAGTCATTTGCTGTTTGCTAGCAAATGTTTTCAATCCTGGACCAGTTCTATTCCAGGTTTGTTGGAACACTCAACTTCACAGATTAAAGTGTATCCTCTCTAGCCTTGGAAAGCTTTAGTAAATCAGGCCCAATGATAGAACTTCACTCCAGTGAGCTGTTTTTTTATATTTGGTACCCCAAATGCCCTAGAATCTTGTAGAGAGAAACCAGGGAACCCAATAATAATCTGCCAGGTCCGTTCATTTTTCTTGTACAATCCCAGTTTCGCTCTGCTTATTCTTTAGACTTAACACTTGTTTGTAAGTTTAGAAAACTTTCTTGGAAGTTTGTACAAAATACAGTTTGCTTGCTTGTCACAATGAAGTTTTCTATCCATCCTATTAATTCCCTGTCTATAAATATCGGAAATTCTGATTCCTGAAATTCATCACAGCCTTCAGGAAAAGCTACCGTCTCCGATTCTGTTCAATTTCATTCTATTTGCAAGCATCTGTTTTAGTGCTATACAGTGACTATACAAAATCTTGAGCAATGAGATCTGAAAATAAAATGAAGACTGAATGATAGTACATGAGTATAAAATTGAAGAAGAATGACCTGTATCTATCTCAAGGTTTTGTTCTGCCTACTTACACTGAATATAAATGTTAAACCTTTTATCACCCTCCACCGCTTTTCTTCCTTTGACCAACACCCACACTTACTATCTGCTCCGATAAACAGCAGAATTTCATTGTCAGGTCCACTCAGGCCATCGTTTCATTATTCAGCACTACAGAGTGTGAGAAGTGACTAAATATGTCTCAGCAATATATTCATTTCTCTGTCCAGATAAAGAATCCGCTTTGCCCTTTTCTTTCTCTGACTCCATTATAAAAAATCCAATTCTCATTTATCAAACCATTTGCTTTCCAATAGACTTTAATCAACCTTCAGCCTCCCTCCTTCTCTGCTAATGTGATGGAAGGTGAGAAGCAGGGCCGGTACTCTTATCATTGTGAAGAGGTGCTCGCTGACCGACGCACATTGTCCGCTCTTTTAATAGAACGGGGGGAGTCAGACAATACCAGGGATAGAGATCAGGTCTAATGCAGATTTGTGTAGTTAAAGTTACACTATTATTATACCTATTACACTAGGTTAAAGTGCTGGCCACGCCAATCTATTGTACACACAAGCTTATATAGAATTTATTTTTGTAGATATTGGGACACTTTTATTAAAGTTCTCTATGGCTGGAGAAGATAGACTATCATGGGAGAACCTGGGTGGCCCGGCAAACCTGGAATAGATCTGATCCAAAATTGAAAATCGATTAATAATAAATGACTTTTAAGAAATCTATTTTAAGTTTGCTGGATTACCCAGGTTCTCACATGATAGTCTATCTTCTCCAGTCATGCAGAGCTTTAATAAATCAAGCCCATTGCACCAAAGTTGCACGGTGTATGTCTGTAGGTCTTTGTGTTTCCTTTAAAATTTTGTTTTATTTTTAAAACATTCATTTTATATTTTATTATTTAATTACTTTTAAAGTCTTCCCATCTTCCAACTTCCACTTTTTTAAAAAGAAAATCCTATATGCTTACCCAGGTAATACATATATTGGACAGATTCCAGACAATGTTATTGAATAATATACAATGTATAATAAAAGTTCAAGGAAAAATACAGCAACCTGCCCTCATCCGCATCCCACTTCACTACCAGTGCAGAGCTTGTTGGTCAGGACAGCAAACCACCCACATTGGTGATTTCCTGATGGCACAATGTTCTGCTGGTAGAAGGGGTAACAAGTGATTCCAAGAAACAGGACATTTGACAAGGTGCTAATGATGATGTATTCGTGTGTTGTATATTGTTTTGTATGTGATCATAAAATGCAACGGGTAGCATGGTGGCTCAGTGGTTAGCACTCTCACCTTTACAATGCTAGGTCCCAGGTTTGAATCTGGGCCAGGACACTACAAGGAGTTTGTATGTTCTTCCCATTTTTGTGTGGGTTTCCTCCGGGTACTGCAGTTTCCTCCCACATTCCAAAAACATGCAGTTAGGTTAATTGGCTCCCCCTAATTTGGCCTTAGACTGTGTTAGAGACATTTGACTATGGTAGGGACAATGGATTGACAGCTAGTGACATGACTATGGACTTTGTAAAGCGCTGCAAAATATGTTGGCACTAAAAAAAAAAAGGAGATACTGATAATAATATATATCCCATAAGATACATAGAAACAAATTATATTGTGTCTAGTGTAGCTCATTCACAAAGACTTATGTTCCTGCTATCCGTACGGTTAGAATATGCCGTGTATTCCAGGTTGTTTTGCCAAGACACAGAAGTGGAATTGTATAATTTATGTCATGTATCACATCATTACAGTTTAGTCATGATAAAAAAAGACATGTCATTCAAGGTAAAAAAAATGTCCTAGAACCCTTTCAATGATCCCAAGGAGAAAAACCCATTATTAAGCTTTTACAATCTGTTTCCTGATGCCCTAAGGCAATTGGATGCTCTCTGGATCAACAAATAACAGTGTTAATATTTAAACAATAATAGGCAGTTATATTCCGTGACTATAGAAACACATTCAGGTACAATTGGCAGTGTTGAGTAGAAATATCTCCGGGGGAAATCTATTCCACATTTAGCATTCACAGCTGTTACGGTGAAGAAGCTCTTCTATATGAGGAGGTCAGAACTCTTTTCCCACAGACACCTTGTCATGAAATAAACATGCAAAGAGTCAACAAGTTCAACATATGTACCATGCAAGGTTATCTTACTTTCCTTGTATTCTAAAATTAATAATAATTTGAATCTTTTCTTGTAGCCAAGCTTCTCCATGTCCTTGTCCCCTCTTTATACTTTCTCCTGTTCGAAAATATCCTTTCTCATATTTGGGATGACAGTTGTAATTCTGTGCTATAAAATCTGCAGTGAAATTTTCATGAAAAGCGCCCTTCTAATTCTACTATTCCACAGAAACATTTCCTGCACATTTCTTCTTTCAGTTTGTATCATTGAGGGTTCACAGATGTCATTGCAATGGCTGATACCCTATAAAGTCTCATCAGACAGATATTACTTAGCCATGTTTTCCACTGTATGAGACACCTGAATTCCACTGCACCTGAATAGCTCTTCAAGACTGGGGAAGATAGAATAGACAATTGCTATTATTTAGCAAATATTTAAATTCTCGACCAGATCCGTTCCAGGTTTGCTGGATCACCCATGATAGTCTACCATCTCCAGTTATGAAGAACTTTAATAAATCAGACCCACTGTGAGAAAGGCTTAACCCCATTCTTTGTGTAGTTACCATAAAGTAGAGGCTGGGGACATTGGGAGTGATATATAATAAAGGAGTGTAGGATGAATTAAACTGAATTATCACTCAGCAAGTATATATCACTCAGAAAATATATTAGAAAGGCAAAGCACATGTTTTTTTTCATTTTGTATTGTTGAATGGTGGAAGTTAGAAAAGTTTCATCTCATTCACTAAACTATAGGAATTATCCATTGCAGATTGAAAATTTATTAAACAGCCAAAATGCCTTTAGTGAATCAACTCCAAAACAGAAATATAATAGTGAAGCCATTGTTTTTGTTGAATAGATGTTGACACTTGTTGTGTTCTGTTTTTTCCACAGAAATTCTGTGGATGTGCATTTTCTGGCAGCTCCACTCTTCCCTATTGCCCATCTCTCTCTTTCTGGAATCTACATCTCTTTTTTTTACAGGGAAATGTTTTGCTTGTTTCATGACGGTGATGGTTGGTTAGTTCCATTTGGACTTGATTGACATGTATAGTCATTGATAGGTATAGAAGGCTGCTGGGCGATGACAGCTGTCATTGGCTGAACCATACGATAGCTGTCATTGTCATTGGTTCATTAAAAAAAATACAAATTACAACTTGGAAATTTAGATTCTTGACGAATTTAAGCAAATTTGATCCAAGTCAGAATGTTTGTGTTCCAAGCACCTGTATTAAGGACCTGCAGCTGAGCAATGCATGGTATTATTAGGTCTGTGATCTACCTGATCCTTCATTATTTGGCTCCAAAGGTTGTATGACATCTGTATGTGTTCAGCCTTAAACATGCATGTTTCATATCACACAAATTACATGTCTTGAATATGTATGATATACCTGAGCAATCTTTCATGAACATGTGTTATATGTCATTTCTGTTCTCCATTCCTCAGGCAGCAGATAATTTCCTCTATTCCTGCGCTGGCTGGTGTGTCGCCACTTTCATCCTGGGCATCTGTGACCGCCACAATGACAACATCATGCTGACCAATACGGGTCACATGTTCCACATTGATTTCGGGAAGATTTTGGGAAATGCTCAGATGTTTGGAAAGGTAAAGAGGTGAGTGGAACCCCTGTATAAAATATTTCTGTAATAGAAACCACTAGTAGAATGATTTTTGGGTGAATGAATCGAATAAATAGGTGATGAGATTTCATTGCTGCTGCAGATAAATGTAATAAATACAAGGATTTAAACCACTATTTGGAAGGAGGCACTCCCTTCCCAGTGCTGTATTTAATGGGAGATGTTAGACCAGGGGTTCTTAACCTTTTGATGACTCCAGACCCCCAATGGATTGTGCAATATGGTCCCATACCCCCTTTACTTGACTGTCGAAATTATCATCATCATACCTTGTATTATTCGCCAATAAATATGTTAACTGCTTGAATTTACTGTACTTAAGATATGGATAGCTAGGAAGAGAACATGAAATAAAATCATAAGCATCTAATGTTCTCATTCATGTACTACTCAAGTATAAATTAATACATTACAAAAAATAAATACCAGTACCCAGAAATCCCATACCCCCAAGGGGTATGGATAACCCAGGTTAAGAACCCCTTTGTTAGATCCATCCAGACAAAACCCAAAACTGATATTCAAGTTTGATTTTCATGTTTGTGCATTTGTGTTCTAGTACTGGTTGAAAACCCAATGTATACACAACATATACACCAAGGTTCCCTTCGAAAACCAAAAATATTTTATTATTAGAAGCAACGTTCTCCTGATTTGTACCACTGTGCAGCCCCCATAGCAGGTCGCTATCCTAGATATAGTGGGCAGCATGGTGGCTCAGTGGTTAGCACTCTGGCCTTTGCAGCGCTGGATCCCAGGTTCAAAAATGTGGCCCAGGGTACTATCTGCATGGAGTTTGTAGGTTTTCCCCGTGTTTGCGTGGGTTCCTCCAAGCACTCTGGTTTCATCTCACATTCCAAAAACATGCAGTTAGGTTAATTGGCTTCCCCTCAGAATTGCCCATAGGACTGTAATAATGACATTTGACTATGCTGGGGACGTTAGACTGTGAGCCCCTCTGAGGGACAGCTAGTGATATGACTATGGACTTTGTACACCATTGCATAATATGTTGGTGCTATATAAATACAAGCTAATAATAATACTCTGCAAAATTCTGCATGTTTGTTCCCCTTCCAGAAAATTCTCCGCTAGTATTGGGATGACACATTATCACTGTCATGTCATGGGAAGATTCCCTGGGGGGTGGGGGGACTTCCTGTGGGATTGAGATATCCTAATATATTTTCCCATAAAAGGGGATAATGAGCCGCTAGGTGACGTCACATACACTCCAATCTGCCACGGATCCTCTGGATGGGGAATTGTAGGGTCAGAAATTGTAAACTTTCCCAGAATAGAAGTATTATTTCTTAAAGGGATCATTGTCCTCTATCCCTCTGACTGTCCCATAATGATCAGGCTCAGCATGCACTGCTGGAGGACAGATATCGTCCACTGGAAATCAGTTTACAATTTGCAATGAGAACGCTTGTATATGCCATCATTTGTAACCACATTCCTCTGGATGGTAATCCTGTAATTCAGCAGGTCTTTCATGATTCCTCTGCTGTAACTTGCAATGCTGATCCATGAAGCAGTTCCTCCTCTCCGCAGGGAACAGTGTGACACATCCATATTTTCTGCAACTCAGACCCTGAGGTGTACATCATCTGATATCATATGTTTCATGTCCATCGTCATTCCACAGGCTGAGCAATTCCTGCAGAATCGTTTGTCTTTCTTTATGCAGAGCCAAAACTTTTTCTTTATTCTGTAACACTGGTTAACTTGCAGCTCTTTCCCCAGCTCCCTTCTCCGTTGGATGGACATGTTTGTCCTGATCTTTCTGTTTTGGTGGGATAGATCTCTCTGTGTCCCCGGGGCCGCTTGGGGTCTCGGCCTATTATGGCCGCTGTCACTTCTCATTAGCGGGTGAGGGGAACGTCTATTAAATGTTTAATTGGCGGACGTCAGGTGTGATTAGTGTCAGTGATGAGATAATGAGATGGGGGAGTCATTAGGCTTCATTCCCATCCACATATGTAGGTCAGAGGAGAACAAGCTGCACCTTCATCGCTGCATCCAGAATACAACTTTCCTGTGTCAGATGCGGCATTTTATGCTGGAGCTCCATACAAAATAGTCAGTCTGGGTTTGGGGTTTATAAGGATAAGTGCAGCCAATTTTTGTTATGTATGGAGCAAGAATGGATCAGAAGCGGCTATATTAAAAAAAAATTCCCTCACTTTATGTTGCAGTGACAACAATTTCACCAGAGAAGAAATGGAAAAAAACTGTAATATGTACATGGGCATTGTCTGGCTTCAAAAATGTGCCTCTAGTCTACAGCAAGCATGCAGCAAACCATGGCGAAAATCGCCAGATCTCCAGATTTCTGCACTTTTTGTGTCACCAACCTAAAAGTCACTGAAGGGAGTTAACATGACAGCCAGGCACTTAAGCTTTTCAGGAGATTAGCATTATGAACCCCAATTTGCTCTTGGCTGGGAGTATTGCAGAGCAGTATTTAGACCAAGGGGTGCTGCAGGGATCAATGGCTCTAAAAAGGGGGTCTACAAGGTGTCACCCTACACTGTGAGGTCATTGCAGCTTCCAACATCTAAAAACCCAAAACTGCATAAAGTGGTTTGAATTTTGGCCCTCAGCTATATTTTTTTTCCAATGATGGAGCTGTAATATTCATTATATATCATGCAAGGTTTCTTTGTGGTTTGTGTCTTGCAGAGACCGCGCACCATTCATCTTTACCAGTGAAATGGAAAACTTCATCACGGAGGAGGGGAGGAGCCCACAGCGTGCTCAGGAGTTTGTAGATCTTTGCTGCTGCGCCTACAACATAATTCGCAAACACAGCACTTTACTGATCACTGCCCTGGAGCTGGTGAGCTATTATCACACACTACAGAGTGCCGAATTCTGGTATAAGAAATGTCATTGATACATATGTGCCTCTTCCTCTTGGCTCAGCTCACCCTAGAAAGTATTTTTATGTGTAGTTCTCCTCTTCTGTCTAAACGAATACACTTATGTGGTCAAAGGCTCAGATTTTCTCAGGTATTCTCTGACAAAACTAATTCAATTCTGTGTCTACAGATCTCAGTAGTTCAAGCGCAGATTACAAAGATATCTGGATGAGTCACAGGAGGGACATATCCTCCCCTATTCTCCCCTTTGTTTATAGAAAATCAGGGCCTCCCTCCCAAACAAGAAAAGTTTGCAAACAACTTTGTGTCCTTTTGTTCTGTCCCCAGATGCTGCAAGCTGGCCTCCCCGAATTATCCAGCGTTCATGATTTGAAGTACGTCCATGACAACCTACGGCCATATGACTCTGACCTGCAGGCAACTAGTTATTTTACAAGGTAAATGCAAGTGGGAGCTCATTCATCTACATATTGGAAAAATAAAGACCTTTATGGTGGCAAACATGTCATGACCTGAGTGTTCCTTCTATCCCAGATGGAATTCAGGATTCAGGTATTTAGTGATGGGATCTCAATATGTGGTGATAGGATCCAGGTGTGTGGTGGGACCCATAATCCAAGTGTGGTGATAAGATCCAGGTATTGGGTATCAAAACCCGAGATTATGGTATGAGGTGATGGGATCCAGAATCCATGTGTATAACAATAGGATAAGGGATCCAGGTATATGGTAGGATCTGGTTATGAGATTAAAAGACCCAAGATCCAGGTATATAGTGATGGGATCCAGGTTCCCAGTATGTTAGAATAACTGGGATCCAGGTATGTAGTGATGGAACCCAGGACTCAGGTGTGCATTGTTAAGATTCAGTATCCAGGTATGTAGTATGATCCAGAATCTGGGTATGTATCATAGGATCCATGTATGTGGTAGGAACTTAGATATAGGTATGTGGTCATGTGATCCAGGATCCAGGCCTATGGTGAGAAATTAGATCCAGGTAAAGGACACAGATACAGGGTATTAAGGTTTGAGATCCAAGTATATGCTGATCGGAACTAGTTATGGATCTGGGGACTAAAGGACCCAAGATCTAATGATGTGGTGCTGGGTTCCAAAATCCATATTGGTGGGGATCAGGTATATAGAGGAAGCCAGAATCCATGTATGAGGTAATAGGATGCAGTTATGGGGTAATAAAAGCCAGGTATGTAACCATATCCGGAATCCAGTTATATGGTGATTGGGCCCACGTTCACCTACGCTTACCATCATGGAACAGAAATGTGCCCCAAATGGTGACAGATTGATTTGGCGTTACCTAAAGGGTTTAAAAAATGTTTGCATCTTATAATAAGCACACGAACAAGTGTTTATTGCATCTTTTTATATACATACTGAAATCTGATTGTTTTGTATTCCATGTTCACTTCTGTATGTTCAATAATGCCACAATTTTACCAAAACCTTTTTATCACTCCTCATATTGATAAATGAGGAGTGATAAAGAGGTTTTTGTAAAATTGACATATGTCAGAGATAAAAGTTCCATTGTATTTCTTACAAGCATTCAGCCACATCTCGACCATTGCAACCAAGTTTACACATATCACAATGAGAGCGATATTCTATAGCAGACACATTTCTGATTGGTACCCCAGAAATCACAGTGATCACTAATACTCTGCAGGTTGATAGCTCTGATATAACAGGATGATAGAAAGAAGTGTGAAATATTTTTTTATTCCTCCAGCAAGATCACGGAAAGTTTGCAGTGTGTTTCTGTAAAGTTAAATTTCTTGATCCACGCTTTCGCCAACATGAATCCAACGGATGCGGCAAAACTAGCCGGACAGGTGAACCCATCTCTGCCGAAATTCATCCGGAAAACAGCTGTAAAGGGTTTAAAGAAGATCTATAAAATGGTAAGAATTGAGTGTCATACTTTCCTAGGAACATGAGCTTATATCAGAAAGGCTTATGAATGAGCATATGAATAAGATTGAGGGTTCAGGTCTGACCAGGACTCCAACTGCATGGAGTTAGTGGTTTTCTCTGTTAATATGAACTTGGCTCTGGACATAAACATATAAGCTCTTCTGGAAATTAGGAAATTCGACATACGGATCCTAGATATAAACGGGGGCTTCCCTGTTAGCTTGTGTGCAGGGTTGAGGCTTGATGGGAGGAACGGGGGCCTTCTCTCCATCAAAGCTGATCTGTTCTGTAACATCTTGTAACTTTATAATGACCAAGATAAACTCTGCAGTTGTTTCTTTTTGCATATCAAAGCACAGTTTGCTCCAGAAGTTAATGAATGTCTAGGCTCCATAAAGTTTGCTTTGTGATTAACTCACAGTGAAGATTTTATACAGTAACTGACACCATGCTGCCTAATAATATGTTGGAACAAACATCTGTTCTAATTGCATTTAATAAAATAATGTACCTGTTACCGACCCACATACAAATTCAACTTAAGAACAAACCTACAGTCCTTATCTCGTATGTAACCCGGGGACTACCTGTATATATTAGTAGCAAAGTGTGGTGTAGGTTTTTCTGTATATTCAGTATACACTGTATCACTCAGCAGAATAATGATATTCAGTCAGTAATATTATTCCGGCGCAGTCCTGGCTGGCAGCTCTGTGAATTCTCCTCCCCTCTGGTGTTGAATATTTGGTCACACAGAGGAATTGGAAATTTTAGCATTATTTTTCCTCTTTTGTAAATATGAGCACCGTGTTTCATTTTCCTGTCTTGCTGTCCTCGGCTGTTTGCAATCCATTTCTTGGCCGCTGTAATTATTTTCTACTTATTTGGCTTCTAGCGATCTTTGAGCCGCAATTCTCCTCCCCACCGGGATAAACGCCGCTGGAGATTCCTGAAAAACGGATCAATCTTGTTTCTCGGCGTGATAAATTGTCGGCGGAGTTCTGTAGCCGGAAGCCGTTGCGCGTCTGGTTTGGAATAGATGAGCGGCTGATGGGAATTCGGATACATTTCAGGTGGAGTTGTGTTGCGGCTCCTCGTTACACATCAGTGAATATTTCTGCCGTCTCATATTTGTGATTTCAGAAATAAATAATTGGATGATTAATGCAATGAGATCCTAGAGTGAGAGGCCTGAGGTGTCGGCACTTATTTATAGGGGAATCTCTGTAGAACATTGATCACTTTGCTGATACTTTCGGATGATTGTAAATTAGGTGGGTGATTTATCTGAGCACTCTTCTTGTGTGTAATAGAGACAGGATAAACTGCTCTGCCGCTCCAGACCTGATGTAGTACAAATTGATAGCAGGAACGCTGAACCTCGCTATGCCGTACTGTAGTTCCCTGCACGTTGTCTGGCTCAGCCTTTTTTGTTGCTCCAGCTAAGCCTTGCAGCACTGGCACCGATCTATAGTGCAAAATGAATCAACCAATCAACCAATCTACATTTTATTATTCTGATACCTTTGCATGGATAAATTGCTGGGACAATCTCCTCCAATGAACCATAGCAGAATTAAACTAAAAAAAAAGTCATCAAGAAGTATAGGTTTTTGGAAGAGGAAACATGCAAAGTATCTTCTCTGGCTTCTGGTGGCATTTTGTTTTTTGCCTACACTGCATAGTGCATGTCCTGTACAACATAAAGACCAGCTATATATGTGACACTGCCATGAATAGACCCCGGTGACAGGAACAATATAACTCCTGTGTGTGTGCAGGAATCACATCTTCAGTGGCTGCCCAGGGGCGTAAGAGTATTGCCCAGGATAGATTCCTGGACCTGCCATCGTTGCAGAGCATCAATAGTGCAATAATTGACAAGTATGCTGTTTATACTTACTGATAATACCAAAGCTAACCTACACCATCGCATGTTGAGTTCTTCTTTATAGTGAATCTAAACTCCAGCCATCTGGTCCCTTCACACAGATGGTGGTGTGCTATAGTACTGACAATATTCATCTTGCAGCTGCTCCTTTGCAAAGTACCAATTAGTTATCCAATCCACAGCATTGTGTAGCCTGCCATATTGCTGGAGGTGAAAGTTACAACTGGGCATCCATCCTCTTCCTAGACTTGGTGACACCATCAACATAATCAGATGCAGGAATGGATGAGAGATGTGTCATCTAAAAAAAATAAGAACTTGATAGGAAGAGGGTGCCTAGGGGTGTCACTGTATGGAGGATCTCCACTGTTTGGTTTATTTTATCCTTTTATCTTTGCTTATCAAAATTTTAAATCAAATGTATTATATCAATAAAATGCCATCCCTAAGCACCAATCGGTGACTTTCCACAGGCTGGGAAGATGTCATCAGTTCTATGCAGCCAGGAGGAAGCATTTCTTCATTCTCCTCTCCTCCCTTTTAATATTCGGAATGCCAGAAGCAGCACTCATGCTGCTGTTTAACTCCTCCACTGTACCCAAAAGGTACTCTGTACATTGATCCACCTGACTAAGCATTACCATCAACTTCCCTTGCACTATACCTATCTTGGTACCGATCTGGATAACTGGTGTTCTCCCATACTTTCCACTACTGACATAATTGACTGCTGTAATTACTATCACTTTGAACACAACAAAACTTTTACGTCTAAATATTCCCCTGAGGAAGCCAAAAAGACGAAACATGTCGGGTAACAAGACGTCCTATAGCAGTAATCAATGTCACATGTTAACAAGTTTACCTAGCATAGGTCTTGTTTGTCTAGTGCGGCAGTCTCCACCCCATGACTTTACAACAGGAGATGGATAAAAAAAAAAACGATATGTTAATGTACACTACTTTACATTACTTGTTACATTTTACAAATTATATTTTTGAAAAGCAATTTTGAAGTCCATTTTTCCTTCTTTATTTCTTTTTCATCTTTATATTCTCCTCTCCTCTATTGATCAGAGTGCAACATTGTAACAAGCCACAAGGTTGGAGACCACAGCAGGGGCTTTCTATTAGGCATACATTAAGTTTTATATTCACACATTACTGTGTATGAAAACTTAAATTCTTTCCCAAACATAACCTTTCAAGTCAATGTCACTGAAATACAGACTTTATATTAAAAATATAGGTACAGATAATCCTTTAGAATGGGGTTTCTTTTTAATTATTGGTGTTCCCTCTGTGAAGGCGAGTAGGTCCATACTGGCTACACCTTATGATTGCATGCCAGTATGTGCCATGAAAAGAAGTCCTAGATGGGCAACTATCATATCCCTGCATGAAAAAATGTCCTTTCTGCCATTGTTGGGGTTTGTGAGTGACCCCCGTCATTTGTTGTCTCCCTTATTCCATTGCATGCATGCAGCATCAGGTGAATGCAGATATATCAGGGATTGTGGAGAGATTTATCCTTCACCTACGGTGTGTCAGACAGATCTGAGTCAGCATGGCACAGCCCACGTTTTGCCCTGTGAATAGATTTGTATATTTAATGATGGAAATGCTGAGATTAATAAAGGAGAGAAATAATTGTATAAATTACAGAAATAGCAGATAGAGAGGAATACTAATTCTAGATGGATCAGTGCCAGCACTGCGTGGAGCAGAATAGCTAGGTGACTATGGACCAACAGATTTCACAGAAGAAGTATTACGCTCCCTACATGCACGACTGCCAGTCAGAATAATTTCTAGTACAGTTCAAGGTTCTTCTGAGGGACTACAACACCCATCATTGAGAACCATCAGTCCTGCTTGATTTGCAGGACAGTCTAAGGTTCTGCTAAAGAACTACAGCTCCCACCATTGACTATCAGCTCTCTCTGAGTTCAAGGCTCTGCTGAATTGTCTCTGGGGGCCCCTAATGTGTAAATTCATTGTCAATTTCAAGTGTGAATATAAATGTTCTCGGAGTTATTAAGCTGAATAGCAATTAAAATTACAAAGCTAACAATAATTGTGTGATTTGATTATATCCTAGGCTCCTCCAGTACACTGCCAAGTGAGTGAACAAATCTGAAGATGATAGGTTGCTATATATTGTAGATGATAGGTTGCTATATATTGTACGGCCGGAGCCATCATTCACCTGACTTCTCGCATTAAAATCAATACTGTTTCCCACTATTTTAATACAAACAAAATCAATAAAATTTAATAAAGCCTTTTTAAATATCCATTAATGAATTTGAGGCAAGATACACAATTTTTCTGATATATTTATAAATAAAGTGTTGTCAGAAAGGAAAGGAGAGGAGCTGGCATGACTTTCAGTCAAGATTTGGATATGTGATGTTCATTAGAGACTTTTTCTCATACTTTTGCATACTTTGGTCTACATTTTAACCTCCCTAATCCATCCCATTAAAACCACCTACCCACCATTCCAAAATGTGCAGCTTTTTCTTTCTAGAAACAGTCTTTCTTCACATTAAATGGTGTATGAGGCTTCTCCTAGCTACTGAAAACAATTTATTGACTTCTCCATTTCTTACAATTATAAACCAATAATTGAATGTATCCACTACTCCCTACTGTAAACTATTCATTGGGCCTCTTTACTCCTTAAAACTATAATCCATTATCAACCAGGGTTATGTAGAATTTTAGGGTTCCTCTAAATGTTGCCAGAGGTTCCTTGTGCTTTTACTGACTGACCTCCCTAAATTTGGTGCCTGCATAGTTCCAGGGCTGACACCACTTGGCAGAGCCAGCTGCATGAAACCAAGGACCTCTAATGTATAGGGGGCATTTTTTTTCCACTGGCAAACAAGTCTAACAAGTCTAAAATCTGAAAATTATTATTGGCGTTCCTTGGGGGTAAAAAGTAAAAAGGCCACTATTAACTCTCTACTAGGTCTTTCCAGTGCTCATTTAATGCATTGATTACACTTAATGAAGGTAGGATTGGTGTCATGTTGATGGGATGAGCTAGAACCTGGTATGTCAGGAAAGAGACTCAATGTTTAAAACTGCTCTGGACACAATGTTTAAAACTGACAGGTCCTCTTGGAATGTTTTCTCTGATTCTTCCTTCTCTTCCAACAGAGTGAGCGAATTCTGACAGATCTCGGGATGCCCATAGACACTGAGCCATCCAGTGCAAAGGGTAAGTGTCCTTATGATGACTGTAGTGACATATTTATCCGACTCTCTGTACGGGGTGTAGATGTTGTGAATTGATGGAATTATATTGCATGCCAGTTTTTTCCTAACAGTTCTTTTTTCTGATTGGTCAGATGGTGAGCGCGGGATTCAGCTCCACTTCTCGTTCTCTCCTCCGGTCTTCTCCGTCCTCCTCAAGCATCTCCGAAATATTGTAAGTTTCTCACCAAATGGTAGTCATCATTGTCAGCGTAGCAGCTGATAACAGAGAACAATAGGTGGAGTCTGGTGGGTAGCAAAGTTTCACTATGAACCTCTTCCATATTTTTATGCCGGGAGTGTGTGTGTGATCAGGAGATGTACTGGGGTCAAAAAATGCTCCCATTTGTTGGTTGGATTAAGGATAGGGTCACACTGAACACGTGGGGGTGCTCAGTGTCATACATGTGAATCACTGATGGCAAAATAGACGCCCATAGCCAGATTTATTATTAGGCAGGACCAGGCTTTGCCTATGGTCTGCTCACCTCTATCACTTTTTATCATCAGTATTTTTCAGACGGCTCTGTCCCTACCGCCAGCGTCACCATCTCCCTCCATTACCGGAACACAGAAATATCCAGAGAGAAAGTGAAATCTCCAATCAAATCTCCAGCTCCAACCTTCAACAAGCTGGTGAGTACAATGATGGTGATACCGCAGAGTGAGGGGTTAAAAATGATCTGAACACTATTCATCCAGTGTATTATGTATTGGGTATTACCAGTGCTGGCCTTTGTACCTATAAAGGACGTTGTCCACTTTCCTGTCATGAGCCAACAACTCTCTGCATGGTTAATTGATCTTCACACAAACCCCACTGAGAATATGTGACTGTGGTTTGCTCTTACTAAAATATTCATTGTCTGACGGATGATGATAATAAATATGATAATGGAGATGTTGTGGAGAGCATTAATGTTGTATGGAGTTGATTTTACTTGTCACAGTGTATTAATGTTGCTGATAAAATTATACCAACGATGAAGCCTTCATATGTGTGTATGTGTATTGCTCCTCATTAGAGTCCTATTCTGGGTATATGGATTGATCATGTACCTGTTGTCTTGTATATGTATGGCTCCTTTAGATACCTCCTATTTTGTATATACAGGTTGATTGTGTCAATGTGGTTGTATATACTGTATGTACTGCTTCACTATATACTGATATTCTGCCTATACAGATTGATTGTGTTCCCATTGCTCCATATATTCACTGGTCCTCTATATACTCCTATTCTAGATATATTGATTGAGTGTGCCCCTATTGCTGGGTATAGAGAGGGATCATGTCCCTGTTGCTTTAAATGTGTACTGCTCCTCTATAGACTATTCTACGTATATGGATTGATCATGTTCCTGTTGCTTTGTGTGTGTATGGCCCTTCTAGATAATCATATTTTAGATATACATGTTGATTGACCTCTATTCAAGATATATATGAATTGACTGTGTCCCTGTTGTTTGGTATATGAACTAATTGTGTCCCTATTGCAATTTAAGTGTACAGCTCCTCTACATGCTTTTATCCTTGGTATGAATTGAGCATGTCTTTGTGGCTGTGTGTATACATATTGCCCCTCTATATAATGTAATTCTGAATATCCCGATTAATTGTGTCTCTATTACCACGGCAGGTGCAATTCTCGGTACAGCAGTTGGATGGTAATGTGATGAAGTTCGAGGTGAAGAGTAAAGGCATTTTTCTGGGGATGCTAAGCATCCCACTGAGCACGGTCCCATTAAACAAGGACATCTGGTATCGCCTAGGAGGATAAGCCAGCACATCTGTATCTTCAGAATCCAGGGAACTGATATGAGCTGCCATATTTCTATGGGTGACTCCTGATTGGAGCATATCCATCTCTGGAGTTTTGTGTTCCAGAGTGATGATGATCAGATGGCACCATCATTGTCAGCAACAGTGGAAAATGTTATATTATCATGAATACGCAGGTGTTGTGGAGTCATCTCACTCTGAACTGACATTTCAGTGTTTACCTAAGTATTATACTTGAGCCTCAGCATCCAGCAAAGTGGCCCTTTAAGAATGGGGTATTTCACATCCAAACAGAAGGAGGTCAGGACTGCCTCCTTCATACAGAGATATTTGGTGCTGTTATGTAGGGAGTTAGGAGTTCTACAATCAGGGGTGAGGTACTGAAATCCCTCACACTCTGTCCACAGGATGTGATAACAGATATTTATTAAAATGTAAATATCATGTACTGACTACAAACTACTTTTGTAATTAGAGACAATTCTGAGAGTGATTTTTATTGGAAGAAATAAATTATTTTGTCATTTACTGGTGATTGGTAGAGATCTGTGTCACATGATGGAAAACCCACTGTATACAATAATTGAAAATATAGCAGGACTCAAAATTACTTTTAAAAAAATTCTTCCCCCATTTAAAAAAAGTTCAATTGAGTGCTGCTCTTTTTTACACTCTATTTCTGCAATCCACCTACTCTTGTCCCAGCTGACACTCCGCTACTAAGCTGACGGCACCATAGAACATTATTTAACCCACTGTGAACCCATTGTGTCATAAACTTGCCCTGAAGGGAGTGTCATCAGGTTGGCATGGGTGTACAAAAGAGTGATGCAGAGAACAGCTCACATGTTACGTGGTGCGTGCCATTTTCTACATCATTGAGTTGCTGCCCACTGTTATCACAGGAAGACCTGAGAAAGTCACTAGAATAGATAAGTAATAAATTAATATTTAATAAATAATTATAAATTATTAATTAAATAATAAATAAAAAATTGGGAGGTTGGTCCTAGGGGGCGGGATCTGCCCAAAGAGGAGGTGAGGTTTAAAGTGTATGCACACATTCATGTCATGCATACGTGTGTACTTGGCAGTGTGACGGGTCACCTTTAATAGAGGTAGGCCCAGATTTGTGCAGGACAAGGGCATTAAGGAGAATGCTTAAGCAAGCTTTAACCTAAATACCTTGCCTAACAATGTCCCAAAAATAACTATTGAACCTGCCAGTTATGTACCTGAGATGCAATTTGCAATGGTTCTGTGACAATGATGTTGTCTAAATTTGAAGCAGAGTTGTTGTGTATGTTGCATGTATGTTGTGTCTACTTCCAATACAATGGGATGAAAAATGCCATGGCTGTAATTCCTCATGGCAAAGATTTAAGAAGGTGCTGGAGATATTCCTCAGGGATTTTGGTCCATATTGACATGATAGCAAAAGTCAATATGTTGCAGATTTGTCCTCTGTACATTCATATTACGTATGTCCCGTTCCACCCAAAGGTGTTTTTTTAATACGATATTCCTGTGCACACCTGACTTCCTGTTCAGTAATCAGTCAGTATCTAATGAGCTTCCAGTAGTCTATAATAGCTGATAACAGAAATACCAGACTGCAGATACTGTGGGATGTTATTCTCTCCAACTTCTGTTGCCTATCTTTTGTCCAGATTTCAGTTTAGCAGTCGGGTTTTGCGTTGTGTCTGCGGCCTGTTTGTTGCATATAACGATTCATGTTTACAGAATACAACAGACTCACACACTCTATTGCGAGATTCTGGAACACTCAGCCGTGAGGAATTATTGCGGCATATAAACTAATTAGCACTAATTAAAGACAATTTCTCTGCTTGTCATGAGCCAGCATACTGGCAGAGCGAGCGGCAGACATATTGTACTGCCGCTGACCTGAATTAAACGTTTTGTTGGAGTGAAAGTGCTGCCTTAGACATCAGCAACCAGAGCTGCACTGCTGAGGATAATTGCCAACTGCTCGAGACAATTAGAAGCCATTGAGAACTATTCTTACCACAATTACAATCCTGGGCCACCAAGGACAATTTAGAACTACAGAGGATGATCTAGAGTTTGACCTGCCAAGGATGACCATAAGCAATCAAGGATGGTTCTTAAGCACCAGGGGATGATTTGGAGCAATGGAGGATGCTACTGCCATAGGTTCAACTTGTGGCAGGCCGATCGCCATAACATTGTGCCACTATGATACTTATCATAAGGAGGGGACAAGGGGTACTTCTGTACCTGGTCCCAATCTAAACCACTTGACTTTTTCAATGCTTGAACTTTGGGTGAGAGGGGTACCTAGAATGGGGCCGTGTCTGTTTCTGTTGGCAGTAGTCTTGCTTACAGCATCCGATAGAAACTCCATCTTTCATCTTTGCTGCATTATTGAAGTTGACTCCATGCACACATATATATATAATTACTCTTTTTACCCACCTGTGACTTGAAATTGTGTAACACTTGTGACATATAGCTTTGCCATTCACTAAAAATATTATTATTTCAGTAAAGACCCATTCACATCAGAATGCAGGGCACAGCAGAGCATTTTTTTGCTTTGGTTTGGGATATGCTGTTATCGGGTATTTAAAATAAGTTGGCTGCAACTTACCTCAACACACAAAAAAAGATCACTGGGATAGAACACCGGAAACACCGGATGCAGTTAATTATTTATTGTAGGAAGGATTCATTGGGGCAACCAGCTGTTGGATTTTCTGAGATGGAGATCACTGATGCCAGATGTGGACAAACAGTGAGGCAGGCAGGAGACTCTGACCATGTCGGTTCAGTAGCGGGATGTGACGGTATCCTAAAATGAAAAGAGTCACCTTCAGTTTCTTCATAGAATTAAGAATGACTAATTCCCCAACCGTGCGATCTGTAATGACAAACCCCGGAATAGTATTACAGCAGTGTGGAGTAAGAAAAGTCAGTGTTAATTGCTGGCTTTTCTCTATGCCAAGACTAGTGCAGCCTCAACATAATGTAATATTTCTGTTTATCAGATCAGTTTTTAATATCAGCATAAACAGCCGGCTCTGTATATTCAACTCATTAGAGGGATTTAATCCTCAGCACTCCCTAGAGAGGGTCATTACTGCTAAGTGCGCCATAAACTGCTTGTGTGCACAGGAATAATAAGTGTGATGAGTGTGAGCGGAGTACCACCTTTACTAATGCAGCTTAGCGGCAGAGTGTACTGGCCCAAAAATTCATTCCCAACCACTGGAAGGTGGTCCTCCACGCAGAACCGAATCATCGCCAGCTCTGGAACCTGGATTAAGAAGGCTAAAGATTCGTTCCATTTAGGGTTAAAGGCTGCAGGGGCAAACACAGCATGTCAGCGTACATATATAGCCAATCTTTTTATACATTTTTATAGCTCTGACATATACCACATCATTGCACAAAGAATACTATACCATTCCCATCAGTCTAAGCACCAGAGTATCCCTCCACAATATTATTTTACATTTCTATAGCTCTGACACATATCGAAGTGTTGCACAGAGAATACTATATCATTTCCATTAGTCTGCAGCTTACACTCTAATTTCCCTACCTCAGTCACACCCTAGCATCATACATTTATGTAGGTCTCTGTACCAGAAAAGTTTACAATATAATGTTCCAACTAGTGATGGGAGAAATTGAGCAACACTGCAGCTTAATTACATTAAACTAAAATATTACAAAAATTGCTGAGGGTAAGAGGACATACCTGAAGGGAAAAGAAGCTTACAAATGCATTCCCTTGACTATGTTACAATGTTTTTTTATGGAAAATTACATTTTTAACTTTTGTTTTACCTGGGACATGTCCCCATGGTTCCCCTCAACCCTTCCATCAAGTTTGGTGACAATTTTTTGTTCAGGGGCATTTACCTTGCTTCAAGTGGTTGGTAGGGCTGAATACTAATCTTAAATGATTATCTATTATTGGCTGCTCTCTCATACCTCTATAAATAAGTCCCACCATATAGAGGTAAACTCGTAAGGACATAAACACAACTGACCATTATTTTTTATGATCTGGGTCTTCCTGCTGCATTGGTCAGCTGGAACTCCATAGATTTCCAAAGTCACAATCGGGTTGGCTGTGTTGCTTTTGGATAACTTGCTTGGAGGAAGAAGAAATCCACTGATCACCTTCAAAACACAAAATCAGTAGATAACCAAACAGCAGAGGTAACAAGAAACCAAAGGTGATCGGAGAATGTTATTAACCAATGACATCTAGGGACCACAAATTGCTGTATATTAAAGATCATAGGCGATCATAGGCCACAGATGACCAAGAAATGCTATCATTGAGACTGCAGGGAACCAGGAAGCACAGTTGACCAAAGACCTGTGGTAAACACAGGATAATATATTTTATGATACTTCATTATAGGGGTATATATTTTCCTAACAAGTTAGTCAGAGGGATTTGGAAGAAGGACAGTCCCTCCAAATCAGGGACAGTTGGGAAGTATGTACCCAATGGTGACCAGGGACCACAGAATTAATGAGCAAAGAACTGTGGTGACCAAAGATGCCTGGTGATCAGGGAGCTCTCTTACTGCAGTTCAGGATGGTAAGAACATATGCTAACCTGTACCATTACATTGCTGGAAAAAATGGCGGTTCACCTTAATAGAAAGGGAGAATGGCTGACTGTGACTATGCGGATTGTTTGGATCAAATGTGTAATGGGATCCACACAGGAAATCTGGCTTTAGAACATATCCACAACCACCATTATCTCGAAACCTTCCATCCTGCAGATCCATAGGAATTCCTGGAGTCTGAAAGTTCATTGCCACTGAGAAATAAACAGATAGAAAGAAAAAAATAAGAAACAAGCAGGTTATAAGATTGTCCCATTGTGTGCTAGATCCCAGAGATGTTGGGGACACTGATATATCTCCAGACACTAGGGGTGTCCCCAACTTCTCACCTCAGGAGTTTCCTGCATATGTCAGGATATTTGTACATTGTATGTTACACGATTCACTATATTTTCCCTATAAAATACCAGACCTCACAAGACAAACACATGTCACACTCACCCATCTGACAGCCGACATTCCAGAATTCCTGAGGCTGGAAGTTGGAGGAGCCGGTTCGGGATCCTTTGGGGTAGATTCTAGTGATAAATTTCATGTTGTGAAGGACGAATTTTGGAGCTGAATAAAAGCAGTTTGTGTTATCAAGAGGACATAGGAGACATTGGAAATAAACTCTACAAAACACCAAATTGTCTTTGTAAAAGGTGTGAAATATTTGCACATCAGCTAGCTGCCTCCTCCTATCTATACAATCTGTAAATAACATATAGCTATGAGACGCTGCACACAGCAATGGACATTTGATTTGCTCATATACATGGAAACCAAATGTATACATTGTGGCTTGATGTTTCAGTGAAGGGTTGTGATATGTATGTATCTCTATGTATACAGGAAAATACATACATTGTTCCAATGGCAGTGTGAAAATTACTACACACATTTTGAACCCCTGTGCTGCAACTCTCCCTGGTGTCTATATATTTTCACTCACTCCACTCCCCAGTGCAACAGTTCTCTCTCTAGTTGTCTTATTGTTGTACACACTGCAAAAGTGCTCTCTTCGGTGCATTGCTTTACATACACTCTGCTCCTTTATGTTATAGTTCTCTCTCTAGTGTCCATATAGTTACAAACACTCTGCTCCTTTACAATATATCACAGATCTCTAGAATGTGTCTTTGTCCCTGCATACACTCTGCTTTGCAGTTTCCCTATGTTATATACATTCTTTTCCCTTATCTCTCTCTCTCCTGTGTCCATGTGTTTGCCCTGTGGATGCTGCCTTGTCTTCTTTATTCTGCCATTCACCATCTCAAGAATATGTTTTGGTGCTGTCCCTCGACTGCCCTAGTGCATACAAATACCCGAGAAAATATTAAATGTCACCTTACATATTTACCTTTTTTTCACTAAACAGAACCTTCCCAGCCAAGACCAGCTGCCCCATCTCTCTTCATATTCTATCCTAAGTTCTCCTCTGAACCCTCCCCAGGAGGAACATGATTAGCTACAGCAAATCTCTTCTGTGGTTGATCTATGCTCCCAATGGTCCATCACTGGCCTATGTCTTTACCCATATTCAGTTCTAGGGAGAGGATACACCTTACCTAATCATAGTGCCCATCTAAGTACTGTCTCATTGGACATTAATGAATACCAGTGTGTTATGAATCACTCAGAAGCCATGAATCAGTCTATATTAAACAGCTCAATGCTGGAATCTATAGTAGTAATATTAATAGGAATTATGGAATAAGCTCCTGTAGTAGCAGAGTACCGATGGAGGGCAGCACAGGCTCTGCACAGGATCTGCTGGAGGCACTTAGTACAATCTTTGTTTTCATTTTATAATGTAAGAGATGAAACGGCAAAGAGCCAAATGTAGAATGGACCAGCGACTTGCCAGAATCCCGGCTTCAGAAATGCCATGAAAATTTAATTCTATTTATTTCATGCCTGGAGTCAGCCATGACCCAAAATTTGAGTACTCATTGTATGTAAAATATTCATCGGATATATATATTTTTCGGATTCACAAAACCCAAAACTGAAAGAGGAGAATCGATTGATAGAAGACGCTCTGTACTTCCAACAGCAACAAATCAATGAACATAGAAATGGGATTGGTTGATGTAGGCAACATACACCAGACTTCCATACTCTGTATTTACTATCATATAACTCTGTTATCAACTTCGGAGTACCTGAGTGCCAAACCAGCTGCCTTGCTTCCTTCTCTGATAATGAATTATTCTCATAGAATTTCTGCTTGTTGCAGGCATGCTGAAAACTAACAAACGTCTTTGGTTTGGTGTAAATTACAAGATCTGACATCTCTGGTGCAATCTGCGGGCCTTTAACCTGCAAAATGAAATCAAACTTCTATAAACACAAGTGACATAGGATTCTCTGAGCACTATGGGTTACCACCAGTAATAGTTCGGCAGACACACTCTGTCTCTGATTGGAACGGGGGACTCATCTATATGGGTTAGATGGGTAAGCAGTCACTCCCTGGCTCGTTTAGGTATGGCAAGCTGCAGCTACTGAGCTCTGAACACAACAGGAGCATAGAAAACATGTGAAAGGAGGACTGGAGCACTGCCTGCTGAGTTAATGAGAATACAGAAAAATCATAATCATTATGTGATACTTACAATAGAAAAGGAAGGAAATCCTGTTACTCATTTCTTTCCAATGGATAAAAGATCTTACACAGTGGGATGTAGGAGTGGAGATAACTTTTTCATCATCCCCCTGAGATACCATAATTTACTTACAGAGTTCTATCTGTTGGCACAGCCTTTAAGTTTTTTTACACGTCAGATGGACCACCTGAGACAAACAGATGTGCACATCTCAGGTAAAAATCTAACATGTGTACAGGCCACCCCCCCCCCCCCATGTCTTTCATCAACCCACCATGGCAGATTGATAAACGACTGGTCAGGAATGAATGCTGTACACCTCTTTGGAGTTCACAATGGGGGTCTCTCGCTTGTTTCCCCTCCCACCTTCAATAATTAGAATAGTACAGCACTAGTTTGTTAATTTGTCACAACAGTCATGTGACATCCATCCATGTTTTAGACAGGATGGGTGGGGATGTGGCATAAAAAACATTATTTGTCATTTACATATAATTACATTCAAAATCTGTGCACCAATCACCCATAGGAATTACTTTTTTTCATCTTTATCAGTATTTAAAGGGATAAGTGACCTTGATATTGTTAAATGTCACCTTCAATCCTGTACAATTATCCTGCGGTTGGATAAAGATCCCTGGGATCATCTCTACATGAAAGTGCTCCCAGAATAAAGAGAAGTAAGTGACATTTCTAACACCACAATCTGCCCTTTCTGCGGACAGAATTAAACTGCCAGGATGATGAAGAGGATTTGCATAGCTTGTGGCGGCCCTGAGCTGTTTATTGTTAAATGCAAACTCACATTAATATGACGGCAGCCCAGAAATGATATTCAATTATCGGATTATTCAGACGGGGAGAGAGGGAGGAGGAGGCGCAGAAATGAGGATTTAATTGGAATTCCCGAAGATATTACAATTTCTGATACTGAACGTGCTGGGATTGTGTATACCGGATTATGAGGAACAATCCTGGAGTTATTTCTATGGGAAAAAAGAAGTGTGCCAGGTTGATGGGTTGGGGGTAAGTGAGGACCATACAGAGTTTGCAGGGCAAGGACATCCAAGAGGAAATGTCTTTAATTATTTCTTTACTGCTTATGGTAAGTCTGTGAAATTAGTGGTCCATGATGTCCGAAAGGTTGGCGACCACTGCACTAAAGGACACTAAAGGACCCTCCTGCTTGCAGTTTTTTAGTTTCAAATATATGCTAAAAAAACATTATGCACAAGTAAATAAGTAGTGTCCGTTCCCCTCCAGAAATGTGACTCTTCCCTTGCAGAGCGTTGATCCCTCCTCACTCCATCTCCAGAACACTGACCCCTACTCCTGCAGGGTGGTGACTTTGAAAGGAGAATTTATTTCTTTTCCACATTAACTCCCATTCCTCCAAAGCAGTAGCTCTCTACCATCCTGAACAATGATTTCTTATACTACCCCTTGGTTGGGTTATTACAAAGCATCAATCGGACACACAGTACCTGAAATGGAGCAGACACTGCTGTCTCCACCCCAGAAGACCCATAGCACTCTGGGAATCCTGCATCATAGATTATTTCTATAATAAATGTATATTTACAACAATATAATACAAATACATAAAATATTAGATTAAAACGTAGCAACCTATAATGATTAAGATTAAACGACCTAAGATTGTAGCTTCCTTTCATCCAATAATCATAGTTCTTTTTGGTGCCGCTATACAGAGCAGACAAGTAATGAAGTTCATACAGGTTCTTGCATGTTTTTGGTACCTTCATACATTTTGCATGTCACTGGCCTGCTCTGCGTATGGCATGTAATGAGGTCAGGCAATATAATAATAGCAGGTAATACAGAGATGAGGTCAGCAGAGAGTTCATGTTGTACCTGTTGTTTAGTGCTCAGATATTTTCTCAGCATATATGTGAACGTTTTTTTCTTATCTTTGGAATTCTTATTGTCGGACTCCTCCTCGTTCCTCCCCTCAGCTTCTTGTTCACTGGGGCTTGGAATCTGCTCAGGGTCGATCTTCTTGTGTTTTATTAAAATTTTACCTTTTAGAGCCTGAAGAAAAGAAAACAGGGTGTTATTAATCATCACTAATTGTTATAGGTGGAACTGGGAACTCCGCAGGGGAGGGCTTTAATGAAGTTCTTTACTAGAGATAATATTTCTAAAAGATAATACTACTAAAAGATAATATTTCCAAGAACTGGTGAGCCAATTATCACTCTTCCTTACTTTCTGTGCAGTGATAGGAAATCTAATGTGCATTCCCAAACCCGCAACCTTATGGCACTTTATTTGTATGTAACTGAAAAGGGAGCAGACACTGCTGTCTCCACCCCAGAAGACCCATAGCACGGTTGCTCAGAGGTAAGTTCTCTTGCCTTTGCAGCGCTAGGTCCCAGGTTCAAATCTCTGCCAGGACACTATCTGCAAGGAGTTTGCAGGTTCTCCCCATGTTTATATGGGTTTCCCTCTGGGTACTTGGGTTTTCTCCCACATCCCAAAAACATGCATTTAGGTTAATTAGCTTCCCCCCCAAAAAATTTGACCTTAGAATGTAATAAAGACATATGACTGGGGTAGGGACAGACGCACGTATGGATGGAGAAATCCATGTGCAGGTAAAAAGATAAGTCCATCGCGTACCTGTTGGAGAATGGATTCTATTATTTTCTAGAAATAAGTGGTGTTCTGCCATGTACCCTCATAGGTGCCTTTATAGGCAGCTTTCTGATTTAGAAAGGGGATGATTCCTTCCATAACTGAAGTAGCTGTTTGGTTGAGCATGTCTTGTAAGTGTGTCAATAAAGTGGATTGCTGGAAATATTGTGCATGGACTCCTGTCAGTGTTCAGAATGGTAATTACTGGCCATCCACACACAATGAGCGCACTCAGGAGTGAAGTGGAAGAGATAAGTGTGGAAGAGGATTATTGCTCTTCAGATGGCGGATATCTGTGTGCTGCAGGTGGAGCAACTCATTACCCAGAGAGGGCAGAAGAGTCATCAGGATGGAAACAGAGACTCTGCCAGTGCTGGCTGATGCAAGCTTTACATCCAGCATTTCTGCACGTATAATGGACAGGGAGAATTGTGTGTGACACCATCACTCCATTATTAATTCTAGAAAGGAAGAAAACATTTACAGGGCCACTCCATCCAGAAATGATATTTTAGAGGTTGGTAGATGCTGAACTGTGAGAACACCACACAATCTCCTCTATCTTTACTGAGATTATTATGTCTATGATCTCTGATTCCAAAACCTTACACAGCATGGACAGCCATGTCAGTACAGTGGACAGACATGAGAGTGTCTCTCACTTTGATTTCACCTCTTAGGTAACCAATTTGCAGCTTGTCCAGTGGCTCCGCCATAGGTGGGCTGTTTTGTCTGTCATCTGTCTGGAATTCTACATTCGTCAGATCATTAAAAAACCCAAAGCAGCTGCAGATCATCTCCTGGAAATGCCATTTTGTTTTAATTTTTAACAATTTTAAAAAACAAAGTTTAATCAATCAGTGAACAGTGAATCATTGTTATTGTTTTACATAATCCACCGCAGCCAGATTTATCAGTTTTTTAGTGTTTCTGAACATGCTTTAATATATGGTTTTGTCCCTGTGCTTTGCATTCTGTTATTACAGAGGGGTTAGAACCCTCGAACACACCAACTACAAGATGGGGACCCCAAGGTGAACATCTACCTAATGCTATATTTTTATTACCTGCAGGTATAATTTGAGTCTTCTGGTAATATTAAATTCTTCTCTCAGATAGCATGTACAGTGCTCAAATATTTCTGACCTGAACAAACGTTTATATTGATCCTATTTTAAAGAACTCAAAACGTTCCAGCCAAAAACGTTCATCTCAAAGGGAAGGCATAGCAGCCAGTAGTGGGCATGTGCCACTGCATGAGGGCCCCAGACCCTCCCCAGTCAACTGGGGCCCCCATGGGGGTTTCAAGTCAGTTTGACTAGGGACCCAGGCTGGTTCTGCACAAGGACCTTCTGTTGACTATGTCCACTATTGACAGCAGCTGTATATATACTGTACAGTCAGTGTGTGTGAGATATAAAAGTATTTTGAATTTACTATAAGCTTCCAGCAGATGGAGCTGTAGGCTGATTTGGCATTTTTTCTAGGTTGATTTTACTGCTTTGCTGTGAAGAGCCTCTGTTGTGAGCAAACACACAGAGATGGATGATCACAGGTAGCCAAACCCTCCTGATTGAAAGTTCTGCTGACACAAAAAGTCACTTGTAACATTAGATGTATTACCATGTTTCTATTTAGTGTCTACAACAGGGGGAAGCGATGGCTTCTCATGTATAAAAAGTTGTTCTACATTTTCAGCCTCAATTTTTCTTTTTCCTGCTTTGGGGTTCTCAAATGATTCTTGTACGTCACTTACCTCGGGGGATGGCAGGACTTGAGATGATGGATCAGTAATGGTGGATCTCAGTAGTTTATCTCCGAGGATGGTGATTAGGAGATTGGCCAGGACTTTCTGCTGACTGCAGGAACAGTGGTCCTCCAGGGACAGCACGAGCGGATACTGTGAAGTCTGATGAGAGAAGATGGTTAGCAAAACCTGGGAGAACATTTATTGTTTTTAGTAATGAGCCATCCAGAGAAAGCAGAGCTGAGATGAGTGAACATCACCGTGTCTGATGTTTAGACACAGATTTCTTTGGCTCAAGGGCTAAAGGGGTTATGGCTCCCTGATGCTCCCACAGTTTAAAATCAGAATGCCATTTAACAAGTTCAATTGGACCTTCCACTTTAAGACTTACCATAAAGGCATATTTGTCAATCACATACACAACAGATCTAAATAAAATTTTGCTGGTGAGAGTGAATCCATGGTACACTATTGGCTCATCATCTGGTCCGTCCCAGCAATCAATCTCCAGAGAACGGCAGCCGCGCATCAGAGCACTAAAAGGGAAAAGCAGCGGGGGTCATTAGCCATGATGACAATATCTGAGTGCTGGTAATTTTCTTATCACAGGGTGTTACCCGTCCTCCACTGGCTAAAATTAGTCAGTTAGTTCAGTGTTCTTTTCAGAGATGATGGCTCAGTGTAATTTTTTTTGGATGGACAATTTTTTGTTCCTGATATATTACAACATAGATTTAAAGAAAAAGTAATTCCAGACAAGGATTATAGAGATAGGCAGGGTTAAATTTGGGGTTAGGATGAGAATTAGAAGGTTGTGTTAAACTCCAGGGTTGGGCTTTCTGCTTGTTAGTGATTAGGTTATATCAGGGTAGAATATGTGGTTTGGGTAGCGAAATTGGGTGCATTCCAGGGCTAGAGGTTGGTGTTAGAGTTAGGTTCAATTCTAGGGTTAGAAATTAGTGCTAGAGTAAGGTTGAATTCTAAGGTTGGAGACTGATATTAGGGTCAGGTTAAATTCTAGAATTAGACGTTGATGTTTGGGTAAAGGGTTAGATAAAGGTGGTATAGTTAGGTTAACATGGAGATTAGAGAGTTAGATTTTAGTTTGAAAGTTAGGTTCAGGTTGAATTCTAGTTTTGGATTTTGGTTTTAAAGTTAGTGTGAATTTTAGGGTAAGACTTTGGTGTTTAGTTTAGGGATAGGGCTGAATTCTAGAGTTAGACTTTAGTGTTAAATATAAATTGTAGGTCTATTATAGGGTTAGACCTTGATGTTTTGGTATAGAGTACATTCTAAGGTTAGAGTTTGGATTTGGAGTTTAAGGTAAATCTAGGTTTAGGTTTTTGTGTGTGGTATAGAAGTTATGTTAAATTTTAGGGTTAAATTTTTAAATTTTTACTTTGTTGTTTGGTTTAGGTTGTATTATAGGGTTGGGCTTTAGTGTGTGAGTTAAAGGTTGGGGTAAATTCTGAGGTTAAATTTTGGTGTTAATGGTTGGGGTCACATTGAAGTCTAGGGTTAGGCTATAGTTTTAGGGGTTAAGTCAGTGGTTCCCAAACTGGGTACCAAGCTACCAGATTGCCACCCAGCTGATCTTTCTTGACAACAGTAAATGTAACCAAACAACAGCATGGCTACTGTCATCTCTGTCTTAGTTATGTGCCCTTCCTTCTCCACCAGCTAGGCAATTTCTGAGCATTTTCACTGATTTGACATTCATTGTTGGAGAAAAAGCAAAATAAAGTAAGGCATGGGCTGTGTGTCACAAAATTCTGTCACCTGAAGGCCTAATAGTGAGGTTCGTTACTAAGGGTTTGGTAATCAGGGGTCCGTCATTGAAGAAGTCTCCTATTACCAGATATCAAACTCTTATTACCAGGTTTGCCACTGCCACTGGGGTCCCCTGTCAATGAGGGAGTTCCATCCCTAAAGAGTCTGTAACTGAGATATGTTATAGGGGTCCATCACTGAGGGTTAGTCACTAAAGTCCAAAACTGGGGATCTGTCGCTGGAGTCCTTCACTGAGATCTGTCACTGGGGGCCTGGCAGGGAAATCTGTCACTCAATAGTCTTTCATTGAGAGGATATGAACAAATACCCAACTGCCTAGACCAGAACAAATTGGAGGTTCCTTGAGATAATCTCCAAAGTCACTGTGCTGTGCACTGGAAAGGTTTAGGGCAGGGGTATCAAACTCAAATACACAGACAGCCAAAATTAAAAACTTAGACAAAGTCTAGACGCGTGACAACCTTGAAATTTATTGAAAAAACTGAGGAAGTTTTTCCTTCTCATTAGATTTAAAACCTTTTTTATATGGAAACAAGAGGTTTTGCTTCACATTCAATCTGGAACAAGCTTATATTAGAAAAAGAGGCATAATATATTTTTTTTTATTTTATTAAGGAAAAAATATTCTGCCTCTTTCTCTATTTGTAGCCTTCTGAGTTAAATTTGAATGGTAACCTTTTTGCACAGGCTAACAATAATATTAACAATATTATTTTATGAAAATCAAACTATTCAAGTCCATGGCTTGGAGTAGCAAGGAAAAGTACAGCTGAGGGGGAGTGCTGGAAATGCCAGACATGGCCAATGCCAAGCTAAATCTTTTGAGTGGCCCGCCGCTGGAACTCGCTCTTCATTGAAATAGCGCCGCTACTAAAATTCCCAACATTACTTGCATCTATAAATGTGGGGCCACGCATAGGCAGAGAGCCCGCTGGTCTATAGGCGCCAGTGATGCCAGGAATTGTGGTAACGGCGCTGTTTTAATGCAGTGGCGGGCCAGAAAAAAGGATGTTGCGGGCAAGACTTTAACACCCCTGGTTTAGGGTCTGCTGGGATCTGCTGAATTCTAAAGTTAGACTGTTGCCTTTTTGTTAATAATTGAAGATCTACATTTACAAGAATGTTTATTTCATAACATTAGAAGTTTAAATTACAAAAAGACTAAAACTCAGCAAAATGATCTGCCTATTTCTAACACAGAACCTGGATACCAGCAGGACATAGCACCAACTTGGGGCCACTTACCTGCTGTAAGCCCAGAGATGGCTCTGTCCTACTAGCTGGTCACTGAGCAAGTAACTGTTGTGTGAGGTGGAGATGAAGTAGTTGGTGAGAGGTTGGTTCATGTCCTGGTAGATCTGTGTACATTCTTGGCGGAAGATGTGAGTCTCATTCGAGTTCATGAATCTGGCAAACCCATCAAAGGTCATACATGTCTTTGTCCGAGCTAGAAGGCAAAACAGATGGCGGATTGATGGGTGGGACCGGGGAGGACATAGGGAGGTGCAAAAGATGCCATTACATGAGGGCCCAGACCAGTCCTAGCCAATAGGGGCCCCAAGTCAGTTCAGTGGGAAAAGAGGGGCCCAAGTCAATTTTGCACAGGGGCCCATCTATGTCCACCACTAGCTGGGATGTATTCAGAACATGATATATGAGAACAAAGCAGTGTTTGTTGTATTCCCCAATGTAGACTTTCAAAAATCCAATAAAGAAAAACAAACAATAAAAATGAAGTGTATAAAAAAAGATCTCTTTCTTCGATGCACAAACACATGACATTGGGCTGAGCCAGGATGTAGGAGCAACCCCCACCTCTGTCAGAGATTTTTTTTTATCATAGAAATTGCTCAATCATTTGTGATGTTAAAATTGGGGTCCTCACAATTCATCCTGAGATAGAATTTCCTGATATACATATGACCACTAGGGGTGGCATTTCCCCACCTGTGTATGAATTATAATAATAAAAATATGTCTTATCACCTAGGTTTGAGTAAATTTTATGTCGACAACTACTTGAAAATACTTTAGAATGACCTTTGAATTACCTACTCTAGCTCAGAGGGGTCCTCTCTATTTTCGGAATCCCCTAAAGCTAATTAGAGCTCAGAATCAAAAAAATGGTTGCAGAAAAACCTGATTCACCAGGGTCCGGAGTTTGTTTTCTGCTGAATTTATCATTTCACAAGTCCTCTGCGAAGTTCCCTCTTGGGGTGTTTTCTCCGCATTGAGCATTATGCATTATTCATGCCTTGTACGATACAATTGTCACAATACCCGCCGTCGCTTCGGCGCTAAAGAGAAAATATTGATTTATGTTGATACAAAAGGATCTCGTTTTCTGGCTAATGATTCAGTGTGATTGTGAACAGATACAAAAGGCGAGATCTTTTCTCTGCATTGATGAATTTATCAGTAAATGACAGGTCAGCTTGAACGTTGTCACATTTTACAGATCTGATGGCCGTGAAGTCTCAGAGTGTCTCTGGCTTAAATTATATTATTGGATGTCACAGATGGAAAAACTGCAGGATTAAAAAATATCAATCCAACAAAAAATGATTCTGAACATAAAAATCTGATTTCTGACACAGCATGGACCTGCTGCAAGATCCACCTAAATGTACATCTAGATGTCACATGACCAACCTGCTTTACATCTATAGGTCACACCCTGCTCTACATCCTCAAACTGCTGCAGGATATCAGTATTTTACTGGCTTTGTATAGCTGTGTACATAAATGTCACAAATTAGCAACTGGAGATGATATTGCTGACTTGTTTGCAGAGATGCATGTTCCACGGCTACCATCCCTATGCTAACTAGGAAGGCACAGCCTTGGTACAAGCATGCAATTAGTAATGGCAGCCTATATATATTTCTATGCTAGTGCAAAATGTGCTGTATTTCCCATGTGAAAATAGTCCTCACCTTCCTGGTCCCTCTCGTATTTCTGTACCAGCTCAGAGACTCTCTGATTGCTAGGGCGGCTCTCATGCATCTCCATTTTGAGGAATTTTAAAATGGCATCCGGGGGGAGAAGCCTGGCTGGGGTGGAATATTTCATAAATATGTCTACATACTCTTTCCTGTAGACAAAGGTCTTGTAGATGGACTTAAACGTGTCTATGGTAATATGTCCTGTTCCATCCTCGTCTCCTTCCTAAAGATCAGAAAGCCAATCACAGCATCAGAATGGGCATAAATAAAGTGGACCTATCATGAAATAAATGTTTTTTCTTGTGCACTGTGTTCAGTAATGTGTAACACTGCTCGGTATTTATTACAATCCTTCCTCTGACAATGCCTTTTCTCTATAGAAGGACACTGCCAACTTAGTTTACCAAGTTACCGTCTACTTCATCAACCAGGGTTCCCTTCTACTTCTTGGATGCCGCCTCAGGAAGTTGTTCCCAAAAGTTGGACACAGATTAGCCGATGCAAAGTCACTGACTGCAACTCATTGATATTTTTTTAAATAAAAGATGGAGCATTTATAATTAAATAAATTGTTGCTGTGTATTGTTACATGCAGACTTGTAAAACTACTGACAGGTCCACTTTAAAGCTTTAATAGTAAAACAAAATGGTCGCCGGTTCGTTTTCTCACATTGGAAAGTCCATATAAATCAGTAGAAGATCATGGCGGACACAAACTAATATGAAATAACAGGTTTGTAGTGATGTATGGAAAAACAAACTAGCAACGTCAGGAAATCAATGGACAGCATTCTCCCAGGGTCTCACCTTAAACAGTGCCGTGGCATGAACGGAATCCACAGTGATGGCTAATAGTTGGAATGCTTCCATCATTTGGGAATAGGACATCTCCCCTTTTTCAGCCAGGGACTGAAAAACGTTGGTTAGGAATGTGCACAGAGGGTTAAGAAAAGATAGCCAAGGACACAACGCAGCCCCATTAATAACAATAAGGCCTGGTCACCCATAGCAACCAAATTTGGCCATAGCAATGAAGCAGAGTAAAGAGCATAAACAGACAAAAAAAAAATTAAACTTTGTTTACTCAGAAAACCTCTTTTGTGCCGCTTTTTGGTTCAGTTTCAACCCTTAGCTTTGACTTTACCTGACTCCATGGCCGAGCTCCATAGCCCACCGATCTCCCGGCCTTGTAACAGGCCTTTACCTTGAAGCCATGTTATGGAGACAGGATGGCATATGTTGGGCGTTAGGGCACAGTCAGTGGATGCCAGGGCTTAAAATTACCAAAAAGAGGAGCACAGACACTTTTATGGGTAATAACATTAACAGCAGACATCTTGAGGTGTATACAGATCGCAAAGCTTTAACATAGAGGCTAAAATTTAGGTTTTGGCAACAACAAACTGCCAATGGAGATGATGTGTATGTGTGTATATTTAAAGCTCCCGCCACCCATGCCACCCTCATACAGTAAAGGATATTTATCATCCATGGTGCCTGCCCGCGTTGTCTACCAGCTGCCACTGTCCCTCTTCCACACTGAGGACTCTGCCCGATGATGTCATCATAACAGACGTTGCAGGCTGGCACCATACCGGACAAAAAAACGGAAAACCTCTATTCTGTTATGTCAGATACCAAAGGACATGGCACATCCAGAGTTCCCGGATGGTGCTGCAGGGATAAAGCTGAACCTGCACAACAGGCATGGACCACCTTTATGTATTTACAGCATATACCTCAGATTGAGCTAGCCATTGCCATTGACCCAGACCAGGGGGGAACATAAAGAAGTGCAAAGTGTGCCGCTGCGTGAGGGCCCTGGACTCTTCTCAGCCCTCCCAGGGACCCTAAATCAGTTCAGCAGGGGGGCCCAAGTCTGTTCTGCACAGGTGGCCACTGTTGGCTACGTCCGCCACTGAAATAAAAATGTTTCCAACTATCCAGGTCTAGTTCTAAAACTCCTCAGTAATCTGAATTGACTTTATTTCAGGTGAGCTCTCTTGCCTCCCGGTGTTAATGATCCAAGAGCGTGACACATTGTGCATTCAGTTGTGGTGACAATTGTAGTGCGGATGGCAATGTGGTGTCTGGCCTGTTAATGTTTTGCCAGTGGCAGATCACACCGCTGGGTGTCTTTTAGGTAATGCCCGTTTCCCAGGAATAAACACGTCTGTTCTGTGCACACAGGCCGCCACTTTTTCTGCAGAATTTTAAAAGTTCTTTAAGCCTCCAGAGAGATGTAACAAAGAACGGAGCTGACCTCGGAGGGGGCACAAAGAAATATTTTATTTACAGCTAAAAAAATCACAAATATATAGACATAGAAATGATGGATTTTTGGTTGTAAACTCTTGGGATTACATCCCTTCTGTTCCTTAAACATCTGTCTGTGTATTTTTTAATTTTCCATTATTAGCTCTTTATGATGCAAAATGTACAAATTAAAGAAAAGATTATTGTTCATTTCCTGTATTATATAGCGGTAATATATCCCATGGTGTTGCACAGACAGATCCACCATATCTATTCCTAATATAGAACATTTGTGGGGTAAAGCATTACAGTGACATTTATTATTCATCTTAAGCTTTTATATCAGTACAGGCTCATACAGTATCCATCGTGCTCAGTGAGCAATGTTCAGGTACTGCTAAAAAATTGTAGACGGACGTTGTGTCTGTTCTGTAATAGTTCTACACAGCAGCTGTATCTTCTAGAAGTCCCGGTGTATAAAATATTCATTTCATCTGGTGTCACACAAAAAGGAAGTTACTGGAATATGAATCCAAGTGGCCGGTGTCCTCGTGTGACTTGTTGTAAGAATAAAAGATGTAATTACGTTCGGGTGAGGTTACCAGTCAAAATTTTCAAGGATATTTTTTGCTTTTGATGAGATGAAATTCCCACAAACTCTTACATGGTGGCATTGTTCCAGCTGTGCGGGCAACGACCTGGCCATTAAAGGGACATCCCCCGAAAATGGTGGAATAGGTAGCCCATGTCAATCATTAATTCCCACAGAAATGACCTTTATTTCTACCACATGACTATTTTATGCGAAAAGTATTCAGAATACCTACCTTCAGTTTATACCAGTCCTCTCAGCCAACTGTATTTATTTCCTAGGGAAATAAATACAGAATGCCTCATGGCCCATGCCCTGCCAGGATATGCTGTTGCTGAGATTGTACTGTTCAGTAATAAGTCAAACAGCTTTACAACATTCCCAAAGCACATTATTAAAAGGATTAAGCATTTTGATGTTACTTTTGAAGCTGCATTAAAACCCTCTCCCTAAATGGGTTATAATTCATTCCTCTTACAGTATGTAGTTAAATCCCTCGCTGTCATGGAATGGGGTATAGCTTTTCCCTATACCAGAGTGGTGTAATTCCTATATGCCCTAGGATGGGGTATTACCCCTTCACTAGAAATAGATATAATTTCTCCACCCAGGGATATTATTTATTATATTATTTTATCTTTCTATCAGTGATATATTTCTCCCATAAAATGGGGTATATTTTCTCCAAAGCATTTTTTATCTGCCAAAGGGTGAAATATAAATGGTCCCATCCCTGCCATAGCATGGGATAAAATCGCTCCAGTGTGTTTTTGGTCTGCCTCTGGATGGGGTACAATACCTTCATGTATTTTAAGATGGTTTTTTAAATAAAAAGCTGTCTCTGGAGAATATAGTCAACTGGAAAAAGGATTGTACCTGGAGTCCTTGTATTGATATTGGCACATATTGGGGCATATTGGCATATACTGGCACATTGGAGCAGGGGGCCAATACACGAAAGATTAATACCAAGATTTGTGTAAACTTGAAATGGATTTGGCTCTAAAACTTTTATTATTAAGGTCCATTTCTACCACAACGCAGTGTGCTGCATATTGAGCATTTTCATGCATTAAGCTTATTGTGCCACACTGGGGTCAACAACCACCGATATGCCCATGAAGTTATAATCTGCCAGATTTTCTTACAAAAGTCAAAATGAAATGATAATACCTACTTCCTGCATTCCATACAATGTATGTAAGAGTACAGGGAAGGGTTAACTAATCTCAGTGTAGAAAGATTTATTTATGTGAATGACAAGGACAATTTGGCGGTCTGGTGTCCTCGCAGTGACCCACCGCGCCCTGCCATTATACAGCGTGCACAGCCATCGTTACGCTCCTTATGTAAACACAGGTTGGCAGCGATATCTGCCAGGACAAGCAGCGCTCTTGGCAAATAAAGGGCTACAGATTTCGCCAGGTGGATGTATGTCTGCGACATCGGATACGCCTGGAGACGTTGCGTTGTACCACAGCGTGCAAAAACCCCTTTGTTGCTGGAAGACCTGATTCTGCTGACATTTTCCAACCTTTTTTGGTATTAATATTCCTTTTATATATATAAAGCACCAACATATTGGGTAGTACTGTAATCCTAAATTTGTTCAGAGAAGCAGGAGGGCAATAGGACCTAAACTAAAAGTCTTCCATTCATCTCAGAAACACCAACCTGGATGATGGGTAAGCACAGTGATTGTAGTGATTTCTTTTTTAATGTTTATTTAGATAATTTGTTGTATTTACTTTGTTTTTATTTTTTATTTTTTTTTGTTGCCTTTATATGTGTATTTATTTGTATACTGTTGCATTTTTTTCTTTACTGGTTATAAAAGAGTTGTCAACCCTGCACAGGTAATCCCTTCTGGACTACACATGTCCAAAACCCCTCCCTGGTCCTCATCTCTATAGTTTCTCCACCTGCCCTCATTTCTATAACTTCTCCTCTGTCCTCATCTTCAAAATCCCTCTGCCTGTTCTCATGACTAAACCATAAAGGGAAATTGTTCTGTACTTTGCAGAGAAAAGATGTGCTAGGCTGACAACACTGCTTGGGATTTGCATTGCAGCATTGTCAGCGACAGAGACAGCGTTGTCAGCTTTATCAGTATTGACAACAACAGAAAACACTGACAAACATGAATGTAAATATTATCAGAAAACAGAAGACAAAGTCACCAGCACTCCTTAGTACATATTTCTTGCTTTATTATAAAAGCACTGAAATAGTTTCGTATTTTCAGCAGGCGTGGGACCTTTACAGATTTATTATATATAGGGAACTATCAGTTGCACATTACAAGTAAATACATTTTAGGTGTGTTACTGATTATGTGGCCATTCCAAGAGGAGTTCATACTTGGAATATTTCATTTTGTTAACAGCAGGGATTATTGTGCGAATTGGAAGATTTTCCTGCAGTTATGGAAAGTATCAGCCATGAAGACAGGTCCTCTTCATCTGGTATACAGCGAGCGTTGGCGGCAGGTCGCTGACATTTCATGTAAATCTATTGCAGGATACGAGCGGCAGCGGAGATGATGCTGGAAATGGGATTTGTCTATTCCTGGAGGAAATGCGAGATGCGGCTCTAGGGATTTGTCATTCATCACACGACAAATGATTCCGTTTCCCGCCGTCGTGGACGCCGCCGCAGCACCGCAGAAACAGCCAGAAGATTTGCAATTCAATGGGAGGCTGAGCAATCAAGACCTTTCCCGAAAAGTTTAATTGGTGCTAAATTGTAAAAATGTTCTCCGCTTTGTGAGACTCTCCGGCAAGAAAAAGAGAAAAATTTAGAAATGTCAGGAGGTTCCGGAGTCCTTTCTGCATGAATGAGGTCTAAATTATCAGATGAGATCAGAATTCCCTGAGCCATTGTCTGCTACGTCCTGCGCCACCACTGCTGTGTGCACTATGGGGCAGATGCGCAAAAATGATATCAATGTTTTTGTGTGCTCTATAATGTCCACAGGAACCACCTTCTATATTTCATTACCAGAGCATGGCACAGGATGAACGCTGTATTCTGATTGGCTGCTGTTAAGTTAAGTACTGTACTGTATCCTCTGTTGTACCACAGTCCTTATCCTAAATTCTATCTGTATCCTCAATCTCTGATTGACCCCAGGTTTGAGCCATGCAATTTACAGCCTGTGACTTCCTTTGTTCCAGCCCACCCATATACATTGAACATAGATACAGTGAAGTTGCACAATGCCATCATCCTTACACTACATCCCGACCATATCCTCATATTTTGATTGGCAGCAAACCTTGGCAATATACAAAAGTGTGTTGGGGAAGCAGAGGTAAGCTACGTACACACGGCAAATTTTTATCGCCCGATAATCGGCATCGGCCAAATATCGGGCGAAAATCTGCCGTGTGTACAGTCGGTGTCGTCCATCATCCGAACGACCGACCTGCCGGATCCATGGACGATGGACGATGACCGATCCTAATGAAAGGGAAGGGGGAGAGCGCGCAGCAGGGTGCTGCTCCGTCGCTCTCCCCCTCCCCTCTCCATAGAGCATGAACGGTGCTGTATGTACAGCACCGTTCATGCATCGTGCAGTCCCTTGTCGTTGGAAAGGATCGACAAAAATTGCACGTGTGTACGCAGCTGTAGAGTTAGAAGAAGCCCAGTTCTGCAGAATAAATGAAGCAGAAGTAGGGAGATCATTGCACTGCTGGTCCCCAAGTACAGCTTCCCCTCCAGCAAGGAGAACAATGATCAGTACATGCAACCAGCAGTCAGAGGTAGTAGTGCCACGGGTGATCTCATACTGAAGATATAAATATGTAAAAAGCATCAGGAAAACCCACTTGGATGATCAGCATATCCATAAATATCATTTAGTTCCGGGGGATCTGCCAGTAAACTACATAGAAGTGTATTGTTTCCCAGTCTGACCATGCAGTAAGAGATGATATTCATCATGAGTGTCAATGCATGTTTCAATTTATTATAATCTACTATATTATTTACACATTCCTCAGCCTCTGCAGGTTTCAGAGCCCTAATCACCATATGTGTTTAAAATCCTCCTCTGATCAGTTATGTCATGATCTATTTCAAGGTAAAATCTATGAAAAGTCAGTATAGCAGATATCACGTTTTTATCCTTAGCACCCCCAACACGCCTCCAGCACACCGCTGGTTAAACTGTTGGTTAAGATCACACACCTGCATTCATTATTTATCAGCATGGAGCTGAGATTACAAGCTTTGGATGCGAAACGACGCTCAGAGAACATCACTGGCTGACATTAAAATTAAAATTTATGGAGCTTCTAAGAGAATTCCCCAAGAGGATGACTATAAATATACCAAGAGCGATGTCCCCTGACCGCAGTATTCCCCTAAAGTATGAATCGTGTTCATTAGAATGTAAGCTCTGATGCACAGAACTCGCTATATACTTCTATGTCAGTTTAACTGTGTTCCCCTTGTCATGCACTAGTATTATACATTTATATAGCTCTGTCATATTCCACGGTGCTGTACTGGGAACACTAAACCAGGCATATTGATCACTGCACTAGAGAAGCATACACTCTAATGTCCCTCCAAAGCAACAAATTATTAACCTTATTAATTTATATAGCTCTGACATATACCATATTTCAGTAGAGAGAATGCTGAGAGTTTGTCACATCAATCTCTGCACTAGAGGAGCTTACACTCTAATCTCTCCACCACAGTTACACTTTTACATTTTCATACATTTATATGGCTCTGGCATGTTCCACAGCACTGTGCACAGTACACTGAACCAGTCACATCAGCTTCTGCACCAGAAAAGCTTACACTCTATTGCTCCACCACAGTCATACAAACTTTTATATAGCTCTGACATATACTGCAGTGCTGTACAGAGAACACTAAGCCAGACACATCAATTTTTTCACCGAGGGATCCAATGATCTAAATGTCCCACTAAAGTCGTACACTAAGGTTGTCCAACAGGTGGATCATGATCTACCGGTGGATACCGGAAGGCAACCCGAGTAGATTGCAGAGCCCTGCCTTTCAAAAATAAAGTCTTCCGTGCACCGAGTTATTAAATCCAAGTTTTTATTGTTGTTGGTAGATCATTTTGACTTGGTCATTTAAAAAGTTGCTTGCAAGCGAAAAAAGTGTGGGCACCCCTGTTGTACACTATGGGCCTGATTTATTAAAGCTCGCCAATGCTGGAGAATTTACACTTCCATCATTGAAGCTGGCTAATCCAGCAAACCTGGAATGGATCTGGTCCAGGATTTAAAACATTTGCTAACATAAAGCAAATTACTTTAAATAAATCCATTCCAGGTTTGCTGAATTACCCAGCTTCACTGATGAAAGTGTATTCTCTTCAGCCTTGGAGACTTTAATAAATCAGGCCTTATTAATCTAATACATTTATACAGCTCTTGCATATTCCCACATTTGGAATCTGCACTATTCCGATATGGATTTAGAGCTGATATCCTATAGATCTGCTACCCATAGGGTATCCTATATCCCACCAGACGAAATCAGGTGGATGATATAGATTGCAAGCTCTGCGTATTCTCTCTCCTACACACAACTAACCACAATGAACTGGCGGCTCTTTAAACAATACCGCTATCTGCATTTTCAAGGCTTGCAGAGTGGCCGATATTCAGAATCTATCAGCCGGAATAATAGAGAGAACATTAAACTTCAGGAAAAGTCGTTTCTATAGTAACCAGAAAAATCAGTTTAAATAAAAGAATAATACAAATCTGTGCGGAAAGTAACGATAAAGCGCTCTGCGCAGCACAATTAATGTCATCAGCAATCGCCTTGCAATGCACCACTGAATGGGAAATGTTGTTTTAAAAAGAGGATCTAGATAAAGCAACAACTTCATTGATAAGAGTGTGGCACGGATATTGAATTATCTGCGTGGGAAACAATTCTTAGGTTCCTGAAAACCTCCTTGGGCTCCCCATGACCACTGTGGACAGATATTAGTAAGTGAGCTGAGTGGTCAGGGCCCCTAATCCCACCACTGGAGATAAGGTCATTTGTCCATCAGGGGACCCTCCAACATGCTGCTCCACCAAAATACATTATTGCTGGGCCAAGTATCCATGGTAAAATAAAACAAACTTCTGGTGCTCTGATGATTAAAATTAGTTCATGGGGGAAAAATAAAAGCCACAGACAAGAGAATTGGGTGACACAAAGAGCAGATGTCATGTGGAAGCTGTGAGGGGAAGGAATGCCTGGAGTTGATTATGAACCTCCATATGAGGGTTTCCTCAAATCCCATTTATTGATGGCTGGTAATTGGCAGACAGATGATTAAAATTGTAATTTAAGACCTCAGTCTATAAACTAGCAAAGGTTACGATAGATGGTGCCAGGCAGAGCTATACCACAGGCCAGGGTATGGTAGGATAGGGATCAGGGCAGGCTGGGCTTAGGCAGACTTATAATAGAGATCAGGGTAGATGGTGCTCAGGCAGAGCTGTGACACTGGTCAGAGTAGGGTAGGATAGGGATCAGGGCAGGCTGGGCTTAGGCAAGCTTGTAATAGAGATCAGGGTAGATGGTGCTCAGGCAGAGCTGTAACACTAATCAGTATAGAGAAAAATAGGGATCAGGGCAGGCTGTGCTTAGGCAGACCTATAATAAGCAAAAGCAAAGCTGTAGCATAGAATATGAATCAGAACAGTGCAACAGAGAGCCAGGTGGAAACTGCTTGCTTAGACACTGTGCTAAGTACTAGAATTATAACAACATTATTACATTGCTGGTTGATGATGTCCCCGGGATGTTTCTGTTGCAAAAATTTGGTAATCCAGATGTGGGCATACCAAACCAGGACTAAATTCACGAAGTGAAGTTAGGACAAAAGTTGGTTGGGCCCTTTAACCAACCATCCAACCAACAGAATGGACCCACTACTAGACTTTGTAACTCTCTGCTAATTTGTTGTCCTGAAATCCAATTTTAGGATTGCAGAAGAATAATTGGATGATGAGATAGGATGGGGGATAAGGAGGGATGATGATGGTATTCCAGGATAGGACAGAAATCTGTCTGATTCCTCAGAATGCTGGAGGACCTCCAGAGTCATTTTTACTTCCCTAATTGCACTGCAGTAAAAAGATTACTGAGCTGCAGCTATCCTGTTCTTACATGAGGAACTCTGCACTAAAGGACTCAGTGTATATTTTTTAAGGCTGCTTTGTGATATTGCTGAAGTAATAGGTGTGAAGAGGAAAGAGCAGGGTGATGATTGTATTAATCTGCAGCTTCCAATAATATGACAATTCTATTTTACAACAGATTAGATTGTCTAACACCTTGTGAGTACAAAAATAGTTCAACATTACAAGAAAAAATAGAGAAAGTTCCCTTTTCTACTATCCCTATATTACCTCCATAATGTCCATAAACATACTTTCTGTCCTCTTCTTATCAATCTGTACCCCTGATTTTGTCTCCAGACTCCCCTCCTATCCTCTTTGTTTTATCTTTTACTCCTGATTATGGCCCTTGAGGGTGGCTATCTCAAATTTCTCAGCCCCATACTAGGCAAATTTCCTGGGCCCCCCTGCCCCATGTCTAAACGTTCCAGCATTGCAAAAAGGCAAAAAAAGAATGTTTACTCAACGGGGGGGGATTCCTAATTTCTTGAAGCAATTGGACATCATTTTTTCTTTAATTAACTGGCCAGGGACTACTTGTTGTTACAGGTTGACTGCAGAATGGGCTCCACAATGGTGGGTAGTGCAGTCAGCCCCTATGACACTTTCTACAAGCAGTGACATCAGAGGAAGAAAAGTGGATGGTCGCTGGATGAATCCAGGAATGTCTTCTACTCAGCTTACAGTGAGGGCCACCTGCTACTTCTTGCAATGCATCCTGGCTGACCCATGTTTTAGTACACATATACTAGGGGGCGCTGAGAAGTTCCTGGCTTTGCCCCCTTCCAGATGAAATAGAAAAATGAATGTGTGCGGGCATATGACAACCTGATATCTTAGTATGTAACTGTGCAAATATCAGGTCTTAAAACTGTTTTTTCTTTTAGTGAGAAACTGTGATGGCAGAGGCACAAGCAAGTTTCACGTTGTTGGAGTTACGTCATGAAGTTTTTGTTTCTCCAGGGAAAGTCAGCAAAGGACATTCACACTGAGATGTCACAAACACTGGGGGAGAAGTGTCCTTCCTACAGCACTGTCAAAACCTGGATATCTCGTTTCAAGACTGGGCATTTCACCGTTGAAGATGAGCCCCGCAGTGGGCGCACTCCAACCTCAACTGACCCGGCAACCTGCAATGCTGTCCATGAGCTGATTATTGAGGACCTGCAAATATCCACAAAAAAGATAGCCCAGATACCTGACATCTCACAGGAGCGTGTTGGGTTTGTTATCACCACTATCCTAGACATGCACAAGCTTTCAGCGAACTGGGTGCCGAAATGTTTGAACAGTGATCAGAACGAGTTGAAGCATCCAAATCCGTTTTGGCCCATTTTGAAGCTGCACAGGACTTTTTGGCTGGGTTAGTGACTGAGGATAAAACCAGGCTCCACATATATGATCCTAAAACCAAGGAACAGTCAAAGGAATGGCGCCACAGTGGGTGACCGTGGCCGAAAAAGTTCCCAACCCAGAAATCGACTGAAAAAGTCATGGCAACCGTTTTCTTGGACAAAGACAGTATTCTGTTGGTGGACTACCTACGTCAGAGCTCTAGTAACACCGGACAGTAATATGCTAACCTCCTGGACCAGCTGAAGGAGTCAATGAAGACGAAACATCATGGAAGGTTGACCAAAGGGATCCTTTTTTTGCAGGACATTGCACCTGCGCACATGTCCAACGTTGTGGCTGCCAAATTGAACACCCTGGGTTTCCAATTTGTCCACCATCCCCCCTACCTACCTGACCTGGCCCCTTCGGACTATTATCTGTTCCAAAATTTGAAGAAACACCTGAAGGGGCAACGTTTTGAGGACATTTCTGACAAGATGCTGCTGAGAGCTGGTTTTCGGCCCAACCAAGAGACTTTTATTTGACCAGTCTAGAAAAGCTGCAACTACGCTGTACCAAGTGCATCGGTCTCAGGGGGGAATATGTTAAATAAATGTATTATTTCATAACTCTGGCTCTCTTCTTTCTGGGCAAAGCCATGAACTTCTCAGCACCCTCTTGTATGTTCATTTTCAGCAAGCTTCACATCACGCATTCCTTACATAGAAAGCCTCCATCATTAGACAAAAGCCCCTAACAATTGCCCCTAACCTATGTGACTATAACATTTTTGTCTCCCTATACAGCAGGGGTGTCAAACTCAAATACACAGAGGGCCAAAACTAAAAACTTAGACAAAGTTGTTGGCCAACCTTGAAATTTATTGAAAACATTTAGGAAATTCTTTCTTCTCATTAGATATAAACCCTTTTCATATGGAAACAAAGAGGTTTTGTTCACATTCACATTCAGTCTTGAACAAGCTTATAATAGAGAAAGAGGCATAAAAAAAAAAAATTATTTTATTTAACAAAAAATCTTTTGCCTCTTTCTCTATTTGTAGCCTTCTGAGTTAAATTTGAATATTAACCTTTTTGCACGGGCTAACAATAATATTAACAATTGTCTTCTATGAAAATCCAACCATTCAAGTCCATGCCTTGGAGTAGCAAGGAAAAGTACAGCTGAGGGGGAGTGCTGGAAATGCCAGACGCGGCCATTGAGCTTACTCCTATGAGTGGCCCACCACTGAAACTCGCTCTTCATTGAAATAGTGCTGCTACTAAAATTCCCATCATTATTTGCGTTTATAAAATAGTACAATGCGGGGCCACGCATAGGCAGAGAGCCCGCTGGTCTATAGACGTTAGTGATGCCAGGAATTGTATTAACGGCGCTATTTCAATGCAGCGGTGGGCCAGCTGCAGTTCATATTTAGGATTCCTTTGGGGGACAAAAGAAAAGGACGTTTGGGGCCAGAGTTTGACACCCCTGCTATACAACAAGAACTTGATTTTCACTGCTCTCATAATGACATCAAACACATTAGTGCAGCTTTCCAGTTGTAAATCTTGCAGCTGTTGATTAACAAATGCACAGCATGGACTCATGAAATCCTGCAGGCTAAAATACGGTGAGGTTGAGTCAGATGTGTATTACTTTATTGATTGGAGTCTAAAACTCTATGAGCACATTGTTTCATTTGCTGAATTTTGCCAGGGGTGTTACATAATGCAGCCATTATTTTCTCATTAAAGTGTAGTTGAGTTTCACCAGCTTACAGACTGTGCTGTGCCAGAAGTCCACAGCTGTTACTATATCTCCACCAAAACCGTCCCACCACTGAGAAGACACCGCAGAATCAAATTGTCAGTAACTTATCTATGTCTCTGGATTGCTTGCTGTGTGTCTGGGCCAAAAACTTTAAGCAACCACCACATTCATGGGAAATATGTGTCTTTTATGACCTTGTTAGGCCAGTTTATTTACTGCGAGAAGTTGCTAAATTATGCTGTGATTGTCTAGAATGAGTTTAGTGGAGAAGTCTACGTGCTTTTGCTCCACTTCCTTCTCATGGTATGACTCAGTGTCTCTGAAAGTAAAACTGCTGAATAAGCACTGTTCCTTTTTATGCATCACCTACAAAGTTTTACAGAGCTATGCCTAACTTTTTGTCTGTCTATCACTTATCTACCTACCTACCACTTCCTTTATTTATCTACTTACCACTTACCTGCCTGTCTCTATAACCTATCAGTTACTGTAATCAACCTATCCTAGAATATGTTTGTTACTGGGGTATCAACCTTTCACTATGGTACCTGTTACTGGAAAATCTACCTGTCACTGGAGTCTGCCCATCAGAGAAATCTGTCTCTTGTTATTATGTGCATGTTATTGATATTTGTCTATAAATATCTGCATGTTTTTGGTATTATCATGTCATTGGTAATATCTGCCCATCATTGGTAATATCTCCCATCATTAATAACCCTGCCAGTATTAAAACAGTGCAATGTGGGGGATTTATTACATATTAAAGCCATGAAAATTTGGGACACCCTGTGAATAAACTGGAAAGCTGAGACATATTTAAAAGGCACAGTAAACTGGAACATATTTTTAGGAGAATACATTATAGTTGGCAGTTAAAGGCTGCAGCACAGCATGGGGGCACTGGAAAGCTGCTGTGCACTATTGGCGTAACTAGAAAACTGGTGGTATTGGAGCGTTGACACACCATATTTATTGCATTCAGTACTGCCCACTTGTGGCCAGAACCATAAGTCTTCCCCCCATATACTGCAAGGGCCACATGGATGTTTTTGCCCCCCAATCTAGATTGCCCCAATCCTTCCCTATCCCTAAAAAGGTCCCTGGATACACCTCTTATCTTCTTTATATTATTGCTTACCCCAATAATGTACCTGGGTACACCCTCTATCTCCTTTATATACTTTGCTCTACTGCTAAAATAAATTATCTTACCACAAATAATATCCTTGGATACACCCTGTATCTCGTTTTTTCTCTGTTACCCCCAATATTGTCCCTGGATACACTTTCTTTTACCTTTATATTTATATTATCCTTTACCTTTGATATAGCCCCTGAACTCACCTTCTGGATCCCTATTCCGTTCCCCGTTCCAGACTCCCTTTCTTTCCCCATTTTATGATCCCTCTCTCATTAATAATACCTAGACTCACCTTCTATCCTCTAGGTATTATCTCTTGCCCTGATAATGTCCCTTGACTCTTCACCTGTCTCTTTTATACCGTGCTTTACTGCTAAAATAAATTTGGTTCTCCCAATAATGCTTATGTGAGGGAAAATTGATAGAGGATAGAGAGGATGGAGATGATGGAGAATGGGGCAGGAAGGAGGACATGATCTCCATCACTACAGATCGGGTCATCATAGTGATCGGGTCATCATTATATCCTCTTAGGTAGTGTGCAGTGAGGGTCAGTGGTACATAACATCATAAGCTTGCAGTATTCCTCCAGCAGGTTCTGGTGTTTTATATTCCTCAGATAATGTCCGCACTTACTCATTCAGTAAAGTAGAAATTGACTCAGCTCAGAGAGAGATGGAAAATGAGCGTTAGCTGTGGGGTGAATGCTAATCGCCTGGAGCCAGCAGGGGTATGTAAAGCAGCCAGAGATCTGTATTGCAGGCACTGGAAGGGGTCCAAATAGCAAATCTTCATATTAAGAACAGGATAGTGAATAATTCCTACTGCACAACTGACAACTAGAGGGGTTGGAGGCAAATATTGAGGGGGGGGTCACATAGGGAAGATAAGGAGGGGAATCCTAGGGGAGTAGATGGGAAGGGTTTGCAGGGTGCAGGTGATGATCAGGGTAAACTTAAGGAGGTAGATGATGAAGAAGGCATTCAGGTGGGCAGGTATGGAGGGGTAACTCAGTTGGCCATTAAGGGAGGAAAAGTCGGGAAGGGGGGGCAGATGATAAAATCTGGAGTGCAGACAGGCAAAAGCTCCAGGGGCACAAAAATGTGAAGCCACAGCAGATTTTATAGGGCCAATGACGAGGGGAAGCGGGGGGATATCAGGCATATGAAGAAGGGTGGTCCCAGGCTGGCACAACAATTAGCCAGAAGCTTGAGGAGCAAAGAAAGGGGAAGATAAGGTAGAACTATGGGGGGCATTGATGAGGGAGGAGCTCAGGGAGGCAGATGAAGAAGGGTGGTCTCCAGGCAAGCAGATGATGGCTTGATGGATGATGGATGAATGGGGCAGGTGATGAAGATGGGGGTCCAGGAGGACAGATATTGAGGGGTAGCTCAAGGGCCAAACAAAGAAAAACAATGGCAGAACTAAGGGGGGTATTGATCGGGGGAAGCCGGAGGGGGCAGATGATGAAGAGCGAAGTCCAGGAAGGCAGACAATCAGACTGAAGCTCAAGGGGCGGACAAAAGAGAAGCCATGGAAGAACTAAGAAGTGCATTGGTGAAGGTAAAGCCAGAGGGGGCAGATGATGAAGGGTGGAGCCCAGGGAGGCAGACAATGAGAGGGAAGCCCAAGGGGCAGACAAAGGAAGAGCAACAGCAGCGCTAAGGGGGGCATTGATGTGGGGGATTCCAGGGGGGCAAATGATGAAGGGTGGAGCTCAGGCAGGCAGATTATAAGGGGGAAACTCAAGAGTCAAACAAAGGTGAAGCCATAGCAGATAGATGATATCAGAGGGCAGAGGATGAATGAGATACCAGGGTGCAAATAAAGAGAAGGAATTCCAGTGAATACAAAACAATGGGAGATCCAGAGGCAGATAAAAAGTGGGATCCAAGGGCAAAATGAAAAGAGGATCAAGGAAGTAGGGGATTAGGGTAGAAGGTTCTAGCTATCTAAATTTAGTAAGAATATTATATGACATCTAGGCTTTTTAGTTTTCCTGCAAAATAGCAAATTTGATCTTTAGGCCAAATTAATAAGGCCAATTGTCTGCAGAGTAGAAACCAAACACTTGCCCATTAACTTTAGAACTGGGAAGACCTTCTGGTATATTGTCCCTGCTCTAAGCCCCAGCGAGAGAACATTTATTTATCTTGTAGTATTCTCAGCGTTGGTGATATAATTATTGGCTGTTCATTAGTCTCCGCCCCTTGCGCTGTACATTATTATAGACGAGCGTTGCTCTCATAGAAGAGCCACATCTGGAAGACACAAGCAATCTCAGTAATTACAGAGAAAATCGTCAGTCGTTTCTCACATTCCCCCACACTGAACGCGCTGGAGAGAGAAGCCGTTTAATTACAGATATAATGACTGGGTCGCTGGACAGTAAATTGTTGTCACATTGCACAGACTGAATCATTTGTGAATCCGCATCAGTCCCTTGCCCTGGGGCTTCATAGCCAGACAATGCTACCTCTCCTCATTTCCTCAATGTTTGATGAGGTATTTTTCTGCAGGCCTGATACTTCATCTCAAAATTAAAACTGTAGAAAATTCTATCATAACTTTACAGATACGCATAAGCCAGAAATGAGATAATAAAGTGGACCTGTCAGTAACTTTACAAATTGTCATAAATACGTTCCTGATGTGTCGCAATGTACGCCAACAGTATTTATTGCAAAAAAGACCCACTTTTTATGATTAAAAAGCCATTTTTGCACTATTTATAAACAAAGAATAAGATATTCCCTCAAACAATCTTCCAGGTTCATGTGTTTCAATGGCAGTAGATGATTACCATCAGGGAATGTTGGAGGGATTATCAGATTGTGTGTTTTATAAAAAAAAAAAAAGGCAATTGTATGCTAATTAGTGACTTTGCCATAAAGAGGAACTAAACTCAAAAGTCCCCTAAAACAAAAAAAAATCTACTTACCTTCAATCCCGCAGCGCAGTCAATCGGTCCAGAGTTGTCTTACATCGGGTCCTGGGTCGTCCCGGCATCCGTCTCGAAACCGGGCGCCGCCATCTTCGTCTCTTCTTCCAGGTTTTTCTTCCTACGTCAGCTGACCCAGGTGCTAGATCGGGTGAAGTAGGTTGGAAAAAAACTACACATGAGTAAGTTTGGCAATTTTTTTCCCTTTTCACAAAAAGGCTTCTTCTGCGCATGCCCGAGAAGCAGCACCCAAGAGCCTCCTGGAATGGGTGACGTAGTAGGTATCCCAGGAGGCTTTGCTCCCTAAGCGATCGAGACTTGGGGGGTAATGCTCCCCCCTTTTTTTTTTTTTTTTAAAAAGGGTGTTGCATTTAAAAAAACAATCAGATTTCTTACCTTACATAAAAGAGTTGTCTACCCTTTTATGTAAAGTGAAAATTCTGAGTTTAGGTACACTTTAAGCCAAGATGATGGCATCAGTCTGCTGCAGGCAGGAGAAGCATCATGGTAGTCTCCCGTTCTGCAGTGATCAATTGCAACTTTATAGCAAATCACAAGGTCTGCAGAAGGTGCTGACCCTTGTCAGACATTTGTAAACACGGACAAAAAAATCAAGATTTACGGAGTGTGTCTGGCATCTCAGTCTGAAAAGTAGATGGTGAGCCTGGATCAAGGGCAAACATAGGGAGGTGAAAAGGGCCCCGGACCCTCTTCAGCCAATGGGAGCTCCCATATAGGCTCTAAGTCAAGTTTTGCAGTTAATTCTGCACAGGGGCCTACTGTTAGTTACATCTGCCTCTTCTCAGGATAATACCTTAACAAAAATGAATTTGGAAAAAGGGAAAAAGATGATGACATTGTCAGGGGTAGGTTAAATACACAATAGTGTTGTATTGACCCATTACTGAGCATGCTGCACAAAAATCAAATCTGATGTCAGCAGGTGTGTAGTCGTAAAAAAAGAAGACGGGGCACGGTACTAGCCATGGCGCTGAAAGACTCGTGTCTTTGTATCCGTGGCAGATCGATGTTGCCCATTCCCGAAAAAAATGAGTGCACAGTTCTGTTTTTAACAATTTAAACAATGGTGACAGTTGTGTTATTAGTGTAATCCCCACATGGTGCAGGGACAAGGATTGACAGGTACTTTTTGATTCAATGTGGGCCTAAAGACAAATCAGCACCAGGCTGCCTCCCTCTGTATTCAGATCACGCATCTTGTTACATTTTCCTGCTTGCGGTAATATAGAAAACTTTTTCAGGATCACAAAGCGAATAATAACATCAGGAGTGCAGCGAGCGGCACAGCGCCAGTCTGACACGAGGACAATCACCATACTTCTGTAGCACAAAATGTCTTATTTTCCTGAATACAGAAATCCACCCACCGGGGAATGGGCCGTGTTATAGGATAAGAACACTTGTAACATCTTCACCCAATTCAAACTACAAGTCAAGGAAGTTTGTAAATAGAATTGCTTACCTTTTTCCATTCCCCTGCTGTCCCCAGAGATCTCTGGGGGATCCTCACACATGATTGCAGCCTCAGATTTCCTGCCTGGTGTTGTACGATAAAAATGTCAGTAATATCATCACAAAGGATGAGTGATAGCAAATAGCCGTCTCTGGTGTCCCCCCAGACAGCTCACTCCTCTACTTCTATAACACTACACTGAATCACTTGTCGCTGTCATAGTGTGCAATGGGTCCTTTTCTCGCTTCATATAGATTAAACCCTATTAATGTGGACAGAAACTCTTCCTGGATGAATATTATTTATTTATATAGCACCATCATATTCCATGGTGTTGTACAGAATACAATGCCGAAAATGGGGGACCATTAATACATACAATGTTCACAGAAACATTGAGCAAAACAAATGCTCCAATACAAACAGCAAACATTTTGATTTGATAAGTTATGTGCATTTGCCAGATGATTGTTGTCCGATGTCACTGATTGATGAGCAACCGATCGGGAATGGTCACTGTGGGCTCCCATGGAGGATAGCACAGCCGTTCACTTGTCCTCCCTCCTTCTTTATCCATAGAACAGAATTGCGTTTTTTCATTCATCTGTCAGTGGAGACGATCACAAAAGATCATTTTCAGCAGCAGAAATTTGACGCCCCCCCCCCCCAGTTGTCTGTAGAGGGCTTAGATACAGCAGAGATCAGACAATGGGTGTGATTTATTAAAGCTCTTCAATGTTGGAAAGGATACACTTTTATCAGTGAATATGGGTGATCCAAAAAAATAGATTTCTAAGTGTTTTCAATCTTGGACCAGATCCATTTCAGGTTTGCTGGTTCACCCAGGTTCACTGATCAAAGTGTATCCTCTCCAGCTTTGGAGAGCTTTTATAAATCAGGCCCAATTGGAGGAGTACTCTGCCCATGTGCGTGGGCAGAGTACCCCTTTGTCTTTTTTCAAACTGACCTACTATGCAACTATATATCATTTCATCATTGTATCATATTCTATTATATCATCATCATATATTATATCATATCATTATCATATCATAGTATCATTGTATCATATCATAATATATCATATAAACTTCATATCGTATTGTAATATATCATATTATATCATATCATCATTGTAGCAAATTATATCATATTGTATCATATCATATCACTTCATATCATCATTGTATCATATCATCATCATATCATCATTGTATCATATCATATCACTTCATATTATCATTTTATCAAATCATCATATTATATTATATTATATCCCTCTGATGTGTGACAATGTTTAGTTCCACTTTCTGCATTATCGATCTATAACCTGACAGAAGCGCTACAATCCATTAATACATAAATGTTATTTTTTCCCTCTGACAGCCCAAATTCTGTCAGTTTACTAACAAGAAAGAGCTGAAACAATAAGCCATAACGGCCAACATAAAATCAATAGCTGCGTCTGAAAATTCAATGATAGCAGGAAACCTTTCCTAGGCCATAACCTGCCAGTAATTACCAGAGAATTCAATTATAACGCTGCTGCTCGTTAGGCCTCAGATTGGCCAGGCAGAGTTTAGGGAGCTGTACAAAGTGGGAGGATGTCCATATTATTATTGTTATAAAATACATTAAGCAGTATATACATGGCATGGAGATAGCAGAGGTAAAAATCATAATATTATATATTAAATAATATATGTTTTATATTTATCAAAGTCAAATAATATTATGAAGCAGCCATTGTAACATGAGGAAATACTTGAAATAACATTCAGGTGTTAAGGAATCCCTTCTATAATTACTATATCCACAGCTCACAGTATATTAGTGCGGTGGTTAGTAGGATGAATGTTTCTTATATTGCTGACCAGTGGGAAGAATCACCCTTACAGATAGCTAAAAAGATCATTGGTGTCACTTCAACTGCCACAAATTGCTCATTGATCAAGGAACCCCTTGATTGATAAAAAGTATTATTTGCCAAAATAGTACTAGGAACATAGAGCCACCATTACCGAACATGTATAGAGAAAATTAACAGCAATGAAATTTAATTTATAACTCCTACCTTGTATAACTTTTAGGGAGCATTTCACTACATATTTTACCATAAACAAGTATCAAAAACTAAGATAAAAATGTCCTAAGCCCAGACTCATATCTGTCCAGCATGTGGAGCTAATTTCTACTGTTTCCTTATTTACTGGCACAAATATCCTTTGCTAAGCAGAGCCTGTGTGCCGAGTTCAATAACTCAAGCTGAAATAATTGACTCTCCTTCCCTTTATACAGAATTTCAAACAGAAACAGAGAGCGTCAGAAAGCAAAAGCTTCTACAACTATAATGCTATAATATCATTGAAATGGCTGCACCAAGAACAAATGTTTACTTGCACAAAACCAATCCCACTAAATTTTAGATACGTTTTAAAGGTATGTATTCTTGCACCGTGTAGGCGGTGCTGTACATTATATACTCCTGGATGCTACACTGTGGACACTGTGCTACCTATTACATACTCCTGCAACTGCTGATTGCAATTTAGTTCCCACTCTGTTTTAATGAAGTCAAGCTTTATGGTAGACACAGCAAATATTTATTGGTAGAAAATCAATCGCTGTCATTTAAAACACAAATACCAGGTAGAGATTCCTGCAGTGAATGTTTAGTAAATATCAGAGTACTGTAACTGATTCATTTTCTGTCCCTTTGATATACACAATGTAAATGAGTGTCCTGTTTCATAGAATACACCTTGATCTCTATACCTGTAACGTCTTTATAGCTTTATTCCAAGATGGTGGGAAGAAAACATGCCCATTTATTTACTAATGAATATCCAAAGCAGCAGTTTTTGCACATGTAATGGATAGAGGTTATGCATATTTTGTTTAGTTTATTCCATACTTCACTTCTACCTACCCCCTACCCTACCTATTAAGCTTTCTAGACCCGTCTCTTTGCGTCTCTCAAAATTAAAGACTGTTAGTACCGGTAGGTTGCTATTTCTTGCCATGGGTAGGTAGATTGCTAAGTTTTGGATCTCTCCGGATACCCCTACTGTCCACTGTGGTCAATCAGGCTGTACTTTGGAGCAAAATGTTTACCAGTCCAGGGGTACATTGCCTATATCTGGAACAATATACGCCCTGCATTTTCCCCCATTTCCCTTTCAAGGTTTTATTTCTGAGTAACTTATTATGATCACAATGTACATTGGATATGTGTATGTCCCATTTTTAGATTTTGTCGTTTGTTCTGTTTCTGGGCTTTTTTATATAATTTTTGCATAACCTAATAAATAAAACATCAGTTTTTCAGGATAGTTTCGTGTAAAATTGGCGGTGAATCTGTTCATGTGTACCAGGCCTTAGGCTTGTGCAGAGCTTTGTGTCTAACATGTCCATGAGGTTTTTTTTAATATCACATTCCTTATTTGTAGATCCTATAATGTGCACCTAAATCCTAATTAAATATTGTATATTCAAAAAGACGTGTCAGGTTTCTATTGCTCTTTGTGCCCCTATATGAGGATTCATCATATGACTGATGGTTATCACTGACATAGGAAGGAAGGAGATCCCCCTTTAGATTGTTGTCACTTAGACAGGAGATGAGGGTAATCTCTGCAGTGACACATGCTGATGACAATTTTCTGACATGGAGTTTGCCCTCAATTTATAGAAATGTAGTCTCAATTCTTATTGTCACATCTACTTGTCTGTTTTATAGCTGACATGACATGTTCATTAAGTTGAACTGGGTATGTTCTTTTACAGTTTTACATACCGCTCTTTAATATAAAGCAGGATATCAATAGTACATGAAATGAAAAGAGAAATAAAGAATTTATGGTACAGCTATCCATTGATGATGTGCAAAAATAAAACAACAGACATATGGGTGAATTCGGGAAACGTTTATTTTATGCTTCTGAAGATACGTAGGTTTGTCCGGTCTGTAAAAAAAAAAAATCAGAATTGTGTGATCTTTCATGGATCTAATTTAGAATATTAAGCAAAAATAAAAAAGCTGGTTCAGTGGTTGCTTTTGAGTTGATAAATATTATTGTCCAATGATCAACCATTGACATTTAGGGGGTCAAAAGCTTTAAATCCTGGAACCATATCTGGAAATCAGAGACCCACCACGCATATATTTCTGTAATATCTCCTATTAGACTGCAGAAGACAGCAAAGAGGGTGATGAGAGTGCTGAAGGCAGCATGGAGGGGCTTGGGGAAGGTGGTGAAGCATGGAGAGGCTTGGGGAAGGTGGTGAAGGCAGCATGGAGAGGCTTGGGGAAGGTGGTGAAGGCAGCATGGAGAGGCTTGGGGAAGGTGGTGAATGAGACATGGAGGGGCTTGGGGAAGGTGGTGAATGAAGCATGGGGGGGGCTTGTGGAAGGTGGTAAAGACAACATGGAGGGGGTTGGGGAAGGTGGTAAAGGCAGCATGGAGAAGCTTAGGGAAGGTGGTGAAGGCAGCATGGAGGGGTTTGGTGAGGGTGGTAAAGGCAACATAAAAAGTGCTTTGTAAAGCTGGTGATGGCAGCACAGAGAGGCTTGGTGAAGGTCATGAAAGAAGCATGGAAGGGCCTGATGAAGCTGCTGTATCATGCTGCATCATGGAAAAGCTTTGTGAAAGTGATGAAGGCAGCATGGGCTTGGGGAAGGTGGTAACGTTATGAAGATGTTTATATGGATCATACAAACCACAAAAGGAGATCTTTCAGCCTCATAATTTAGATATATTCAGATTTTTGTCTGGAGATCTTGGCAGGTATGGGTTCTCTTTATCCTTATGTATGTATATTCATATAGTTTTGCAAATATTAGGACTTTATCATGTCCAATCTGTAATTGATGTCCTTTCCTTTCAATACTGGGTAAGACTATCCAGAGCTGAGCTTCCATGTCAAGTAATGTTGCCCTGAAAAAGAACTTTAGATGCTGAATATAGGTGGTTTGGGTTCTCTAAAGACCAGGTTGTAGTTTTTGTGTTATCTGATATATATAGCCTATCCACAAACATGTTTCTATCCAGCAATAAGTACACATACATTGAAAGTGCCAATGATTATGATTCAAACCACATATTTTGTCTCAATCCTGCCTAAAGACTCCATTAGATATTGTTTGTGTTATCTAATCAGACAACAATGCAGACAGAAGCACCTTATGTTTAATGCATTTAGTATGGAGTAAAGCTCTGCGGGTTATTCAGTTGTTAGATAAGAGGTCCATTAACTTCATTGATTTATACTCTCCCTGTCCCTTATTGCATGCATTTAGGTATATTAATTTACATAGAACATACACCATTCATATTTTTGCAGTTCTGTTTGTCCCTCAGTTCTTTCTCCTCCGCCCTTAGTTATAGATGAAGAAAGAACATTAGAAGACTATTACACCAGGCAAGGCAATTAAAAACAAAAATTGACAGACCTGTCTGTTCAGCAGAGGGGCTTTTATAATCCTACTTACCCCTAAAATGTGTTTATACCCCCATGACCACCCAATACCCTCAGTGCTTCCAATATTACCCCTGAGTTCTCTCAATACTGACGTAAACTACCTAAGACTGAGGCAGACAAAATGGGATCCCTGCACAGGACCAGTTTTTGGGATCTCCCTTTAACAATTGACAAAGTAAAAAGAGAGAAATGAGCTGTATTCAGGTCAGTGAAGTGAGAAGGTTTTCAGCACCCATACGACCCACATTTATTCAAAATAAACCTCTTTACACCTTCAGAGACTGAACAAGAAGTATATCCACCCTTGACCTGGAGCTGTATTTAAAAGCTGTTTTTATTCCTATTAGTGCAAACATGTAAATGTTACTTCAAAAGTGAGTTTCAGTGTAAAATCTGCAGCATTCATAAATAAGGTGACTATATAATGTATTGGAATAACATGACTATCCTCCCAGCTCCTCTGGTGCAGAGTCTGATGAAACTGTCTCAGTGTTCTCTGTACAGCACTGTGGTATATGTCAGAGCCATATACATGTATAATAATAATATTAGTCTGTGACTGTGGGGGAACATTAGAGTCTAAGCTCTTTTGATGCAAAGACCAAAATAAATGGCTCATTAATCATTATACAGCACTTTGTACAGTAATCATTGTATGGAACTCTGGACTATGTCAGAGCTATATGAAAGTAAAATACTAGTAGCGTAACCATAGTAGGGAGAATTATAGTGTAAGCTCTTTTAATGTAGGGACCAATGTGGATGGCTCAGTAATCATTATACAGCCCTCTGTATAGTAATCATTGTACAGCACTCTCGACTATGTTAGAGGTATAAAAGTGTAAGCTCTTCTCATGCTGTGCATGGCTCAGAAAATTTTGTACAGTACTGTGAAATATGTCAGCGTTTTATAAATGTGAACATAGTATGCATATTGATGCAGGGACCAATATGAATGGCTCAGTAATCATTGTAAAGCAATATGGAATGTCAGTGCTATATGAGTGTAAGCTCTTCTCATGCTGTGCATGGCTCTGAAAATATTGTACAGTACTGTGAAATATGTCAGTGTTTTATAAATGTAAATATAGTATGCATATTGATGCAGGGACCAATATGAATGGCTCAGTAATCATTGTACAGCACTATGGAATATGTCAGAGCTATATGAATGTATATATATATATATATATATATATATATATATATATACTGGTATTGTGACCGTAGTAAGGATATTAGAGTGTAAGCTCTTCTGATGCAAAGACCAATGTGCATGGCTTTCTATACAGCAATGCAGAATATATTAGAGCAATACAAATAAATAATAGCTGGAATCTGGTCACAGTGTGAGGTCCCCTATCCCACGCTGTAATAAAGATCACAGACACACAAAATGTTCTGATTGACCAATTTAACTTGGATATTCCTCTTCTTACATCCCATCTAATCAGCGGTTTCTGGGCTGGATTTGTCGCTTGTCAGTTTTCACCTTGAGATGTCATTGTGCAGCAGAGAGAGAGACCGCCAAGCGTTTTCAGCCTAATCCCCAGACTGCCGCCGCGTTCCTTTCAACATTTCAAAGTCTTTAAATAATAAAAGGTAACCGTGAGATGTAAGAGAGACGTCTACAATGAGAGGACAGGCGGGGGCAGAATAATTGTACGGTTGCAATAATTGATGATGTGTCGTCCTCAGCGGACACGATTATAAACCGCCACAATATTCAGGACGCAATCTCAGCATCTGTTTCTCCAAGCCTTCAGCTGGAGATGCCAGCAGCTCTGAAAATTTATATCCCAACATGAAAAGTTTGTAAAACCTGACACCGGTCAGCGTTGTCAGAGTTTGTTAGAACTCGGTTCTTTTCTGAGTTTCTGGTTGGGCATTTAGGTGAAGGAGTCACAGACACAGAATGCTGGGAAATCCCACCAGGAATTCTCAAGATTAAAACTTCAAATATCAGCATAAGGGAGAATGCCGCAGGCCTGTTGACATGAGAGAGGTTTTGTCCTCCTGTAGGAAGGTGTTGAAGAAAATATCTTTTTTTCTCATCAATGTTATGTAAGCCTTTCCTGGAAAACCTCTTGGCCAGACATGTGTGGAATGGTTTTTACATACCAAACAGGTAAACATGCTACACAGTGAGGTGTTTCATTGTTAAATCCAAATTAAAGTTACAGACACAGATATATAGACAGACATTGGGGGTGATTTACTAATGAGAATAAAGTAAACTATCCACTGTAAAAGGGATGTTTAACTTAGTGGTAAAAATTTACTTTGCAGATTACTCAATCGCATGCAAGGTAATCTAAAAAAAAAGGCTATTTGCTTGCCCATGTTCGAAGTCAGCTTCAATCTATTCAATAAGCTGTAGAGGGTTGTATTTTTAAATAAAAAAATGCCTTTGCAGTGCCCTCTCCCTGCTGTTAGGGATGCATGCTGGGAAGTGACAAGGGATTACCCTGGTCATGAGTCTAAGGCTACGTACACACGTGCAATTGTTCTCGTCCGATAATTGGCTCAGGGCCGATATCGGAGGATAATCTTCCATAGTCTGAGCTACCATCCTGGCGGATCCACTGACGATAGATGAGGAACGATCCCAATGAAAGTGAAGGGGAGAGAATGCAGCGGGGACGCCTCTCTGTCGTTATCGCCCCCCTCCATAGAGCAGAACGGTGCTGTATGTACAGCTCTCATTCATGCATCGTGCAGTCATTACTCGTTGGAAAGTATTGTGAAGGATGCTTTCCAAGGACAATTATTGCACATGTGTACTTAGCCAAGTGTCTTCTGGTCTTCACCAGATCACCCCGCAAGAAGAGATAGGCTGGTAACCCTAGTGGCCACCGGACTATTTTGCTGCTAGGAGAACACCAGGTTAGCGGCCCCAGGCTCCCCCTACCAAGGGCAGAAGCAATGGATGTCTTTAGTGAAGGGACAGTCAGAGATATGTTACGGGGTAGGCTGGAATCTTCTATAAGAAGCATAAGTGGTAGGACTGGGAGCAGGCAAAGAGCAAGGTCAAGACAGTCCAAGGTCAGCAGGCAGCAAGCGAGGATCAAGATCCAGACAGTCCAAGGTTAGGACAGGCAGAAGAAAAGAATCAGGCTCAAGGTCAGGCCAAGGTCTGGTGTCTGAAAAAGCAATCTGGTAAAGTATAGCTAGGTAAAGTCACAGGTAAAACTCTGAGGATCCAGAAACAAGAGCCTAGAACTAGATAGGATTAAATAGAACCAGCAGCCAATAGCGGGACAGGATCACAACCTGGAACTAATCTGTTCATTGGCTGTGGGATGAACCCTCTATTCCCACCCCGTGTGCTGTCATGGACAGTTCATGCAAGGGAAGCTGGGGATGCTGCAGAGGATTTGGCGGCAGAGTGATAACACGTGCACTGCAAGGGTAAATGCTTTTTAGAGATAGAGAAATAAGCTGTAATACTTTTCTTTTATGTCTAGGAGTAGGTATGGTGGAGAACTCTGACAATGGGTTCCACAATACAAGGTTCAGGTACGTAGATGACATATTAGGCTTTCCAATTCGAGGTGTTCTTAATTCACTCTAACTGCACTCTATGGAACATGCATCTCACTGCAAATTTTTGAGGGTTTAGAAATCTACTTTTTGATATTACTATATAATATTCAGAGCTACACTAATGATGGTTTATTACTAAGAGACTGCTTCACACATTTCCACCTAACTTTTGTGGACAATTGGAATCCGGATAATAAAGTTATAAGGTAAAGGGGGAATCATACCAAGGAAAGTGATTTTCAAAGACAAACTAAAGAGCTAAGTATACACAGATAATACAGACAGCATCAAAGGGCCTCAAGTCAGAGGCGGAATGAATCTGCACGGTCAAAGCATAAAGCTAAACATAACAATGACAGCTTTGTTCTTTTGCTCCGGCACTCATCAATGGCTCACAGGATCAAGAAGAAGGTAAGCAGCTACAAAAGACTATGGATTTGCCAATTATTACTTTTCATGAATGTAAAAAAATGAATAAAGATTATTTGGTTAGAAGTGTGAATGACAAATGAAGCATGACTGTGAAAATCAATAAATAAAGGTCACATCGGATACAGGAATTGTAATAATCTCCCAGTGTAGAGCAAGGAATTCATGATTTATGGGTAATACAGGACATACATTGTAATGGTCAAGAATACAGTGGTGTTCTCTCTCCATCCCTCAACCTGCAGCATGGATCGTGAAAAAGCAACTGCAACTTATAAGGTTATTCTTCTGCTCATATCTTTCACCAGCATATTCCTTGTCAGTGTATCTGATTTGCTCCCAATCCGGCCCCTCTCTCTCCCAGTCTGAGCTCAGCTATATGGGCGTTGCAAAAAGTTTATACCAAGTCATTTTCTGTTTCTTACATAAATATTGACTTACCAAGTCTTGTCCAGCACTATAGGAATGCAGACATCTTGCAAGATGCAGGGTTTACTTCCTTTTGTCAGTACTGCCTCCTTATGACTGGTGATCTGATGACGTAGGGTAATAATAGAAGAGGAACCAACAAGGATCAAGTACAGTCACATGAATCGGGACATATTGTTCCATTGCAAATGTCTACTTATGTACTGATTAATTGGACTGTAGGAACTTTGTCAACAAAACATGTTTTTTGGTTTTGCTTATATGTATTTAATCTCAAAGCCCTACCTTGAATGAGGCAACAAACATCCTTAGAACAGAGGATAACCCTTTCCCTGTAGGATATATTCTAGGAAAGAATCAAAGATCTATAGACGGGATGTAGCAGAAGCAGGGGGATTCTAGCACTGCAGATTCTCAGGTACAACTTCCCCTCCTGCAGTCACAGGCAGAGTTTCTGGTTCACTTTTTTAACAAAAGCCAGAGGTCTTTTTGCAATGACCAATAAAAAGGTTTTGTGTATGACTCTGAGTATTGGATTCCCATTGCTATAATATATCCCCACATTTGGAAGACATTGTAAACTTTTGTATCTGTTAGTTAACATGTGATGGTGGCAACAGTTCACCAAAAAAAAGTTTGCTATAGAGGGAAGATAATCCTCATTGGTGTATACATTGAGAATCTCTGGCATGGCTGCTGAAGGAGCAACATGATGGAAACGGGAGTATTTCCTGTAAACTCTATAGTGATTGTTAGTGTGACATGGGCCTAAGGGCCAAGTGGCTTCAGCCTCTTTTTACATAGGAGTTAACTAAAGGCTTAAAAACACCTAAAGCTCAGATAAAAGTGAACTTAAACTAAGTACTTAGCTTAGATTATTCACAAATTAGACCATAGAAAATCTGACATGAATATACCAGCCACAGAAGGTTGATAAATGACCAATCAGGAATGACTGCTGTGCACTCTTATGGAGGAAAGCACAGTAGAGTGCAGCTTGCGCATGCTGCCCTCTCTATAAAACAGAGCTTATTCGTTCATCTGTCAATGGAGATGGATCAAGAAAGATCATCAATTATCTGATATGCACCTGACGTCTTTATGGGTCTTTATTGTTTCTGAAAGAGTTTTATTACTTGACGTTTATAACTTTTTTGTTACCCAGAGTTTTTCCTAAATACAAAGATGTGTATGTAAGAAATAAAGAATTATTTTACGTACCATTACACGGTAAGCTGTGATTGGTTTCTATGGGTCCTCTTGTACCGCTCGCCATCCATCCCTTTGTTATCTGCAGACTGAACAATATCCAGCTCAATATCCTGCTTTATTGTTTCCGGAAGAGTTTTATTACTTGTCGTTTATTACTTTTTTGTTACCCAGAGTTTTTCCTAAATACAAGGATGTGTATGTAAGAAATAAATAATTATTTTACGTACCATTACACGGTAAACTGTGGTTGGTTTCTATGGGTCCTCTTGTACAGCTGTCAATGGAGATGGATCAAGGAAGATCATCAATTATATGACATCCACCTGACGTCTTTATGGGGCTTTATTGTTTCTGAAAGAGTTTTATTACTTGACGTTTATAACTTTTTTGTTACCCAGAGTTTTTCCTAAATACAAGGATGTGTATGTAAGAAATAAAGAATTATTTTACATACCATTACACGGTAAGCTGTGATTGGTTTCTATGGGTCCTCTTGTACCGCTCGCCATCCATCCCTTTGTTATCTGCAGACTGAACAATATCCAGCTCATTTGGTGTAAATCTGCTCCCGGGAGAATTCTGGATTTAAGGCAAATAATGTGAATAAGATGATTCAATTATTTTTTGCTTAGCCAAACCTGAGATCACTTTAATTAAATTCCAAGTATATTAACATTTCATTTACTTCCATCCAGAATTATTCTGAGTATATTATAACGCTGCCATGTGAGAATGAAGAATGGAGGTGAGGAGACCTGGCGGGTAATAAAGAATATACACCCCCCCACACACTGCTTATCACTTTATGGCGGAGCTGACATGGTGGAACAGGTCAGTCGGATGAAAAGGATCCGCCGTGTTTTAATTAAATTCACCTTGTCAGTGCGACGGATTCATTACTGTCCTGTTTTACCATCATTAGCTTCTACAAGAAGCTGAAACAAAGAGAATCTGTCTCTGGGTAGCACAGAGCTTGGGAACCCTACAAAGAGCACAGCTTATCGTTACACCCAACAGGAGCGTGAAACGTGCACCTACCTGGAGCTGATAATTGGAAACCTGACATTTAATTTGCACGGTGCACTGTGTATAAAAACAATTCTTTTTTTTTTATTATAAAATTCCTATTGTCACTTTTTTTCCTCCTTGGTTACATCTCAGTGCCACTGATTTCCTCCAGCAATGGCTGCATGGTCTTTCTCAGGCTGTGGACAATGTCTGCATGTTCTGTTGCAGGGTGACAACACATGAGCACAATTGGAAGACCAACAGAAAGGGTTGTCACTGAATACCAGCAATTTCCACAACTGTCCTAATTCCTGCAGGACTGTATCAATAGTTCAATTTAAAATGTGTTTCTGCGAGTCCAGGACTTGCCTTGCAATAGGAATAAAAAATGGCCTACCAAAATAAGATATTTAACATATTGGGTTAAAGATTGCACACCTTAGCCCATCCTATACTCAATATCTGGATGGGGTGTGCAGTCAGCGGAGCTCCAGGGAATTCTCTCTGTTAAAGAGAGCTTTGTGATTGGAGGAGAGCCAGTCATGTGATGTCAAATCAAATATTTCTCTACAACACTCAAAGAAGGTACTGTGATATTGGTGGATGCCACCAATATCTATTAGTATGTGCACAGTTCATAGTCATGGCCATATCCCCAAAGCTCTTAGGATCACCTTATTATTGGACTAAATTATAATGAACTTATGACCTGATGACTACATCAGCTTTCACTGTATAGACTGTGCATGATCACATGACCTCTTAAAATTGCCAGCTTTCACTGTTTCGGCTCTGTATGAACATGTGATCACAGGACCACCCTAACGTTTACTGTATTGGCTCTGTGAGATCATATGACTTGCTGACTAGACAAGCCCTAAATCTGCTGGTTGTGACTTCAGATGAGTACAAGGATTTGGAGCAAGAAAAAGTGATCTCTTCCATCAGAGATTTTTTTTTACATAACTAGATAATTCTGCAGAATATACAAATCAATTATAGGAAATTCTTGAAAATATCTCCATTCTGACCAGAATGGGTCTTCAGCAAGAGAAGATTGTCCCTGATACAGGAAGGTCTTCCAAAAGATGGGATTGCAAGCCAAGCCTTGTCCACCACATATAGTATAGAAGAAGCCCCCTGACCGGGCTAAACTCCGAAGTGAGCACTAGGCGGCTCCTTAGTGCAGGGGTCGGCAAACTTTTTGGACTACTATGCCATTTCAGGAGGTCAAGAAGGCACACTAGGCCAGACAAAACAAGATGTCCAAGGAAAGGTTTTTTCCAACCGACTGCAAGCGAGCAGCCTCAGTCTTCTGCTCATCCGCAATGTAACCTCTGTATGTGTGCGCGTGCTTAACATCGAAATGCCCCTTGAGATTTGACCGCTTGAAAGTGCTGTTGGTGTCATTGCACACTAAACACAGGGCTCTGTTGCCGCATTGAAAGAAGAATAATTTGTCAGTCTATTCGGGGTTGAAGACATGACATTTGAGGTCAACCTTCCGGAGACTGGTAGCTGCACATTGCTTCTGCTCTTTAGGCATAAGAATTGGGGTTACTGTGCGGGAACTCGATGATATAGCGGGATCTCCCGGTAACGTGACAATTCAATTAGCCCGGATCCAACAATAAATAACTAGGGGGACGTTAGGCCAGCGTGGAATACTGGGTAGGCCGTATCCAGCCTAAAGGCCTGAGTTTGCCTACCTCTGCCTTAGTGGCTTTCTGTGTCCCCATCCTGATGGATTCCAATTGCAACCAAGGACCCCCCGGAAGATTTTCAATCTGGATCTATCCCACGTCATTCTTGAAGCAGTGTAGGTAGGAGCCCAGGGTGAAAGGTAAAAGTCCAATGGCCCAACTACTACCGTTAAGTTCCTGCAATCACCCAAGATAAATGGTAGAGGATAAAAGGGATATAAAATCTGTGCACCTCCATCTATCCGTATCAACACAATCTACTTTTCAGACTTAGGGATAAAGCATAGGGGTGTCTGGGAGGGAGGAAAAGTAGGGGAGTACAAACTGATCTGAAAGTTTCTGTGATTTCCACCACATGTGCATGTAAAGAGGCCCTGTTACCAGCATCAGCATGGCACAATGTCTTTTAGTATCCAGAAAAGAGGACCTGTATGAGCGCCTCGTGTTTGCCGTACATCCTGCTGTATGGATTTACTGCTCAAGACCAGAGGAATATCTGTGAATCGCCTGGCTGTGCCAACCATCATCGATCAATCTATGTAAATTGCAGCGGCGGAGACCTGGAGCTCCATTTATCGCCACTTTACAAGGTTGTTTTATGACACCGGCCAGAAGCCATCATCTCCCCGTGTACAAGATCTGGAGAGACGTTTATCATGCTGGTCGCCATCTTACCATAAATCATACCCTGACGTCTCCTGCATAGCAATTAGTTCCCAGGGTGAGTCATCGATTTCTCACAGATGAGGGCAATGTTTCCTGTGACTTCTCCCAATCAGGTCATCTGTAATCTCTACTTGTCATCCATCTAAGGGGGAGGCATATAGGAATGGTGGGGGGCTACAAGGATGGCCATACTGACATGCTGTAACCCAAAGCAACCAATCACTCTCCAGATATCACTTCTTCGCTATAGCATATAAGAACATCTTTCCCACCATCTATGGCTGCTCCAAGACTCACAATCTGATCTCATGGTGGCCATAGACACTCAGACATTGTGTCAGATTGAATTTAATTTATCACCTGTGTAGTGTTAGGATTTCACCAAGCAGATAAAAGATGGATGGACTTTGGAAGTAATCTCTCTTTTATCCAATTAATTGCTACATTTGCTCTCAGCTAACAGTATCTGCCGATGCATGACCAGAAAGAAATACCTAGCCAATCAATCATGTGACCATGTTCAACAATCTGATTGAATAAACAGTTAAATAATCTAACTGCTCTGCAATGTGGATCAGTCCTGACCTGTGAGTGATGTGATTGTGTAAAAGGAGAAAATATTCCTACAATCATGAACATGAAGGTAAGCAGGGTCTGACTCGCTGCATTGGATTGTCACATTGACCTGCCAATCTTCCCTCCATCAGTGTCAGCAATTATCACATGTATGTGACCACACACACCTTCTCTTGGTATTTCACACCTGTCCACCTGCATTGGAGAAATATTCCCCCAGTCTTGGATGTGATAAGGAATTCTCTACATATTTCTCTGTGCTGCCCATTTAAAAGTATTCTTGCAATGGACAAAAGGAATTCAAAAAAATGTCTGAACAACCTCCAATGTAGCTTCTCACCTTGAAAGTTACAATGTAGCAGGCTGATCATTGGGAAAGTGGAAACTAAGAAAATACTTCCTTCTGCCTGCAGCAGATAATTTAAATCATCTCAGCCCCAGGCAAATACAGTCACATAGGATCAGCAACACTATAATGGTACCTAAAGATTAAACTTTAAGGATGTCAAAGGTTCTAGGCAGGACATGCCTTTTATTGTCTGGGACCATAAAGCTTTTACATATCAGAGCCGCTGGATACTCCTGGACCTTGTACCACATAAATATTGTTAGATCTGAACAAGATTGTACAGAAACATTGTAACTTGTATTGTGAGCCTTAAACAGCTCTGCTGGTCAAAGTTTGGCTTTTTGTTTAACCTCCTGGGCGGTTCATTTGTGTCCGGATTTTTGTCTAAAAGCGGTACATTGTTTTTCATGAAAATTTATTTTACAGTATAATAATATATTATGAGTATAATAAAGTTTGAAACACAAAATCATGTAAAAATAATAAAAAATAATAAAAAAACACTTTAATCATATTAAAAAAAAATAATTGGTAAAAAATTAATTAAATAAATAAATATTATACTCATACTATTATAATATACTGTAAAATAAATTTTCATGAAAGACAATGTACTACTTTTAGACATATAAATCCACTGTATTGCATTCAATACAGATATTTTGTATTGAAGGCAATAGAATGAGATTTGAAATTCCCGCTGTGCCCCCGGCGCAACGATTGCACACACAGATGTCAGCCGAAATTCCCAGGTGACTCATCAAATGCGGAGGGCAGGGATTGCGAAGAAGGACCAAGTAAGGCTCTATTTATCATTGTTTTAGCTACCCCCAGTTTCGTTCTGGTTACCGCTATCAGCACCTTTTGTATACCGCTGGGGAGGTTAAGCAAGAACTGGGTGTGCAAGGAGGAAAGTCACAAAAGCAGAATATATAAAGTCCAGATTTAATTTAATTTAGGTACATAATTCATAAAGAAACAACACATTTCAGGTATTCAAAGGGCACTGCTTCATCAGGGCTTGGTACTGGTGAAGAAAGTGTGCACTGTACTGATACAATCAGAGGATACTGAGAGGTAATTAGTATTATTCCTCCAAATGGTTAAAGTGGAGCTAAACCTCCTCTCACCAACATTTATGCCCATTTCAGGAGTGATGTATGTTTAAAGAAGTTCATTACCCCTGGCACCATAGCATGCCAAGAATGTCCTGCTGAGCTAGATAGAGGGGAAGACTGGGGACAGGCAAATTTGTGTCACTGAAGAAAAGTAATAGCATGTCCCTTCTGCAATTATAACTGGCATACTTATTATCCCTAGGATCCCTTGAATGATATCAGTCCAGCACCAAACCCTGATGAAGGGAACTTGGAACCCCAGAGCCGCGTTGCTTTTTTAAAATATAGAAGTCTCTATGAAGTTAAATGTAAACTTTTTACATTCTGATTTCCCCCCTGTCCTCCTTGTACACCCAGTTAACTAGAGAAAGTCATTGGAGTTTCAAGATAGCTTTTTGTTGAAGGAAGGTGTGTTAAAAATATTAGTATACCAGTACATTATAATGTTTCTGTATATTGTGACCTCTAAACTTGTAAATTTGTCGACAGGTTCACTTATCTACTTTCATTAACAGTGAATAGTAACAATGTGTATTGTGATGTCCCAATGCACTTTAGGACATTTTGGGATAATTCACATGGATTTACCAAACACAAAAGAAATTAAGTGGCTGGACAGGATAATGACACAAACAAACACCCATTGAATTTGATGTCCTAAATCAATGGACCACTTATACAACAATCCCCTCCAATTACCGGTACACAGTTGTGTATTATTTCATTGCTGTGTAATTCCAGGTATCGCCAGCAGGAGTCTCTCACACCAGTACAATAAATCAGCACCTGCACCTGACTGTTAGGTTTATAATCCCCATCTGATGATTAGACACCTGAGCTGGTTACCTCCTTATTTATTGACCGGTCATGCTGCTTTTCTGTTATTTTTCCCAGTATTGTTCTCTCTACACTATATTGTGTTATACTATTATTTTGTTTAGTTTTCTTACTCTTGTGTAGCCGGTGTGTCAGTACTTTCCAATTGCAGTTTGTTTGTTGTGATTCCACATTTAATACATCGATTACTATTAATTACCTTCCTGTTGTTACACTTCTAGTATCTGTGTTCCTGGGTGTGGTACCATTGCTGCTCACATAGCATGCCAGCAGTGCAATCACTGATACCCACTATGGAGGCTGGCAGTACTACCCCAGACCAGACATGATGATGTCATCACACTGATGATGACATCTCTTACCTCTGGCTTACCATTATAAAGGAAATGGCTACATGTAGACACCCTATTCCCATCAGCTTTGTACAAGATTCATTCAGGGTTCTATGACAGACACAGAGCCCTGCAGTAATTGGGTGTCTGTGGGGCAGATACTGGGGGGTCGGGGGGTATGTCAGGACAATTCAGTACAGCTCAGTTTTGGGGGGACTCAGGACAGGCCTTTGGTTTCTACCTACTGAGCGTGAAGTGTCCTCTAACTTCTACAACTTTTATGTGGTAGCTCTCTCTTGTAACATGTTTCTCCCATAAAATGTGGTGGCTCTGTCTTGTAACGTGGCTCTCTCCTATAATATGGTCGCTTCATACTGTAACATGTCTCTCCCTTGTTACATGACTCTCTCTTGTAATGTAGTAACCCTATCTTCTACCATGGCTCACATATATAATGTTGTAGCTCTCTTTTGTAGCGTATCTCTCTCTCTCTGTCTTCAATAAAATGGCAAATGTAAAGTGGTAGCTCTCTCTCCACCAACATGTCTCCCCCTCTTAACATGGCTCTCCCGTGTATTGTATTAACTATTTCTTGTAATACACCTCTTTCTTGTTACATGACAGAGGCCTGTAATGTGTTAGCTATCTCTTGTAATGTGTCTCTCTCTTCTAGCATGGCTCTCTCATGTAATATGGTAGCTCTCTCATCTCAACATGGCTCTCTCATCTAATACATGGATTTCTCTTGTAACATGGCTCTCTCTTATAAAATAGATCTTTCATGTAATGTGGTAGCTCTCTCATCTAATACATGGCTCTCTCTTATAACATGTCTCTCTCTTATAACATGGATCTCTCTTATAACACGGCTCTCTCATGTAATGTGGTAGCTCTCTCATCTCAACATGGCTCTCCCATCTAATACATGGATTTCACTTGTAACATGTCTCTCTCTTATAACATGGATCTCTCTTATAACATGGATCTCTCATGCAATAAATGGTAATGTAATATATTGTATCTCTTGTAACACATCTCGTTCTTATAACATGGCTCATGCATGTAATGTTTTGGCTATCTCTTGTAAAATATTTCTCACTTTTAACATGGGTTGGTCCCATAAAGTGGCAATCTTTTATAAAGTTCTCTCTTCCAACATGGCTTTTACATGTAATGTGGTAGCTCTCTTTCCTAACTTGTCTCTCTCTTCTAATGTACTTTTATCTTATAACATGGCTCTCTCATGTAATGTGATAACTCTTTCTTCTACCATGTCCCTGATGCAGCGTTCTCATACAACATATTATTGTAATGTATTGTATCTCTATTAACACTTCTTCTTATATTGTGGCTTTTTCATGTAATGTATTGGCTATCTCTTGTAACATGTCTCTTTTATGATGCAGCTCTCTCATATATTGTATCTCTTGTAACGCCTCTACTTCTGATAACATGGATTTAATGTACAGCGCTGCGTAATATGTTGGCGCTATATAAATCCTGTTTAATAATAATAATAATAATGCATGTGATATGTTGGCTCTCTCTTTTAGTATGTCTCTCTCCTATATTGTGTCTCTCTTGTGCAATGTATTATTGGAATGTATGGAATCTCTTGACATCTACTTTTTATAACATGGCTCATGCATGTAATATGTTGAATATGATTCTTGTAACATATCTCTCTCTCATAAAGCATGGGTTGGTCTTATAAAATGGCATTCTGCTAATGTCGCAGTTCTTTCTTCCAACATACTTCTCTCGTGTAATGAGGCATCTCTCCTATAACAGCTAAAAATTGGGTTTGGGTTGGGGGAACAAATACGATTTGCAGCTGCTCTGTCCTCAATACAAGGCCACAGAGACCGACTTCATTGGATAGAAGATTCCCTGTGGACAGATCTGAACACAATAAATCAGAATGAGTTAAAATAAGTCACTGGTAACCAGGAATCCTATCAGTAGCCAGATTTTGCCTTCACGTTACTTGGAATGCTGGCCTTTGATTGGTTAATTTTTTGGCTGCAATTATTTGTGTTGCTAAAATAAGGAACTTCTTGGCTGCCCAATGCGGGGTTAACAAGTCTTGTGCTGCACCTTTCACTTTGCTGGGTTTGTTCTTCGGTGAAAGTGAAATCTGAGCTTCTATTCAGTTTATTATGTGAGATATTAAGTGGAAGTTTCCCAATCGCTGTATTATTCACTGAGGTGCGGTTGTAGGTGGGGGGGGCTTTGTACATTTTGGCAACTCTCATCTATCTGTAACAATGATAATATTTGGCTCGACTCACAGTGGAAGGTTCTAATCTTTACACAACAGATCAAATTGTTCTTTGGAAAGCTCTAATTAGCCTCTGGAACGAATGGCGGTCACCTCCTTCTGTGGGTCAGCGCTGTCCTGCGGTAAGGAAAACACAGATACCAGCTTGCTTCACATGATCTATTGGAGGAAAAATGATACAAAATTTGTTTTATGAATCTATTTATAGACCCAGAAAAATAACGAGCAGCCTCCGTAATATCCAGACCATTGTTTCAATGCCAAAGTTTCCTCCTCTATATTGTTACATTGAATGGTGTGATCACCTCCAATTATTCTTCATATTACGTTATCCTCGTCCCTTCCCTGGTAAAGCCCTTACATGGTGCACGATCAGATGATCCTGGCAGCAATGGTTGTGTTACCAAAACTATTGGTAGGCAAAAAAACTCACCCATACCAAAGGGTCACAAAGGTCCTCCATGGTGGGGAGTCATCATGTGACTAGCAGCCAGATCCTAAAGTTCCCAAATTGTTGTTAAGCCTAATCAGCGTCCAGGGCCCAGCATAGACTATGGAGAATCTTTATCTCTGCACAATAGTAGGAAATACTAACCAGGCTGACAATGGGATCTCCTTCACAGGCTTCTTAAAAAGGGGGAGAACCAAATTAGAGACATCAACTAAAACTTTAAGTCTCAGTAAAACTCCAAATGGATCTAACATGTATATTTAATATTACCTTAGGATAAAGATGGGCCGCATACGTTCGACAGAGGTTGGCGAGCATCCTCAGGGGCCACACAGATGTAAGCACTTGTATCCATCTTTAATGGAGAAGTGATAGCAATCCCCAGGCTCCCATGATGCCACTGGCTGTCCTTATCTGACCCTATTTGCTAAAGATTTGTTTGTCATTCTCCAGAATAAGTCGGCCTCGTATACTGGAGGCTCTAACACTGTAATGTTGGTTCTCATTGTTTACCGGGTCTGGAAGAATCTGCATTTCAAAGAATCTGGGGGAAGAGGGAATCAGCAAGAGATGTAAAGAGCCGGCGAGGTCAGACAGTGCCAGAAATAATCAGAAATGACAAATCAAGGGAGGAAAACAGATGGACGGAGAGGACACAGACGGGAGAGCGAGGGGCTGCAAGATGGATAAAGAGCCAAATCGGATAATGGGTTGGGAGAGCCGTGTCTGGCCTCAGAAGACCCCCATCTTCACAGCACGCAAAAACCCCTCATTTACTTCTCATCTGTAAAGGCTCATGAAGTGTCCTCTGTGCCCAAAAAAAAGGAAAAGCAAAAGCCTAAGTTTCGTTTTGGCCTGAATACTTACAGAACCTGTTTAATTATGAGGAAGCAAGTTGAGTATTATAGATTGTTCCTTCTAAAACTGATATTTCAGTGTTTGGCAAATGCTGGATGGCTAAAACCTCTAACTGTTTCTTCTCTCTGGTCCAGGGGTGTAGTGGGGTGGGCACGCTGTGCCCTCACTTTTTTTTGGGAATGAGGCATTTACATAACAATGATGCACATGCACGCTCGCCATGAATAGTACTGTGTCACCTCTTCTGTTTTCACCACTATACCCCTGCTCTGGACCCCAGGTTATTACACCTGTTGTGCCCAATATGAGAAGTTCCTCACCCTGTTCTGCATTTCCCAGGTCTTCACAACTTCTCTGCTCATTATGGGGAGTTTTCACCGTCCTTTTGCAGAATGTCCAGGTTTACACATATGCTATGCACATTATTATTAATGTTATCATTCCACCATTCCTGTTTCAAGTTTCTGGGTCTGCACATCTCTTGCGCCCATTTTGTGGGGGTTCCCAGGTCTGCACACATATTCTGACCATTATGACGGATTTCTGACATATCTGTCCAGAATGTACAGCTCCATACACCTGCTGTGCCCACCATGGAGATTTATAACTTCCCTGTGCTGAGCTTTTGGATGTGCACACCTGCTGTGCCTAATATTATTATTATTATTGATATTATTATTAATAATAATAATAATAATAATAATAAAAATAATAAACAGGATTTATATAGTGTCAACATATTATGCAGCGCTGTACAATAAATAGACAGATACAGACAGTTCACAGGAGGAAAACCCTGCCCGGAGGAGCTTACAATCTAGGAGGTGAGGGAAGTAACAGACAATAGGAGGGGAGATATGTAGTGGTGGTTTCAAAAGACAGAAGACGGGTAGGCAAGTCTGAAAAGATGGGTTTTGAGTGCTCTTTTAAATGAGAAGAAAGTAGGAGCAAGCCGAATAGGACGAGGAAGACCATTCCAGAGAGCCGGGGCAGCTCTAGAAAAGTCATTGGAGGAGCGAAGAGAGCGGCTGGGGGAGTATTTTTCTATCAGGTCAGAAAGGAAAGAGAGACACGAACTGTGGAGGGATTTAAAGGCAAAGCACAGGAGCTTGAATTTGATTCTCGGGTGAAATGGAAGCCAATGTAGAGATGCAGCAGAAGAGGAGAGGAGGGAAGGATGGATGATTCTGGCTGCAGCATTCATAGTAAATTGTAGAGGAGAGAGCTGGGTTAGTGGAATACCATAGAGGAGGAGGTTACAGTAGTCCAGACGAGAGATAATAAGGGCATGTACAAGGAGTTTGGTGGTCTCTGGGGACAGGTAGGGGCGGATTTTGGAGATGTTGCGCAGGTGAAAGTGACAGGACCTGGAAATGAGAGTGCCTATTATAGGGACTCCCCTTATTCTTACACTAAGTTTACAGGTCTGCACATCAGTTATGCACATTTTGAGGAATTCTGACCATCTGGCTACGTACCAAAGGACCCCAACAAGGTGAAGATTGGAAAGGCCCCTTAGTTTAGGGTTTCCCCTCAGGATGGTGATCTGCGCATAAGATTAAAGGGTGACTTTGCTTTTGCTTTGACTTTGGCTGCACTTCGGAGGTCGCATTTCCTATGAGATTGGCAGCTTATTTTATAGTCGAGGTACAAAGACTCTTTTCTTCCTAATCAGGCAAGCAAGTCTCCTTTTCATCTTCTGTACAACATATTACTCAAATTTAAACTAAACCTAATTCTCGCCTCCACTGAGATTTCCACACCGCAGCCAACTGACTCACAGCATACAAGGTGGTGAGACTCACAGGAAACCTGCCAATACAGAGAGAAGCTGCCATTCCCTATATACAGGTCCACATGGAAGCCATCTGTCTGCATTGCATCAAAGTGACATCATCAGATGCAGGATATCATGATGTCACTGCATGCGTGTGAGAACGGAGATTATCTTACAAATGTAAAGCTTGTCTATGAATCAGCAAAAAAATTACCTCTATTTAAGGTTTTATACACATGTTAGAATAATGTTGCTACAAACAACCTTTTGTGATCATTTCAAGCGACAGAAGAATAAATGAGCGCTTTATACACAGTGCCATTCCGTTTTATAAAGCGGGGATGATGGAGGACCAGAGAGGAGCATCTCTCTGAAATGTTCTCTTTCATAGGAAAGTACAGCAGTTGCATCTGCTTGGTCCTTTATTAATGCACCAGGTTGGAATATTAAAGATCCCCAGAGAAGACAGCACTTACTTTTTTTTCATACATTTTCACCCAGTCATGGTTGTATTGCTCGGTCCACAATAATTTAGCCTGAAACAAAGATATCAGATGATCAACACGCAAGATGAATGGTCTTACCAGTCTCGGGCACATGTGTGCAGTCATTCCCCAATGTCATTCATCAATCCACCGGAGCAGATTAATGAACAAGCAATCAGGAATGACTAATGTGCTTTCCTATTGAGGAGAACACAGAAGGGTGCTGCTTGCCAGTCCTCCTCCCTCCTCTTTCCATAGAACAGAACTGTACTGTGTTTGCAGCATTCATTCATTCATCTGTCACTGGAAATGATCACAAAGAATTGTTTCAAGACAGTAATCTGACATCTGATGTTTGTACGGGGTTTAGGAATGAACTGCCCTATATGAGCAGTCATTAAAGAAAGCCGGTCTTCAAAGCTGACATAGCAAAGTCATGTAATCACCATACAGCAGACATCAAATAGTGCTTCTCTTACCTATATCCCTCTGCTACCATTCTCTGATCAGGTGACCAGAGCTGTATTCAGACATTATGCTGCCTTGGCACACAAGTTCTGTTCCCTGCATCATGTGTTTATATTTGTAAAAACTACTGCAAGTGTGATTGTCCTGTATATTTACAGTGGATGTGGGCTATAAACCAGCAGATAAATATAGGATCAACAGCTTTGTAGTTACCCAGGCCATATTCTAGAGCAGTGTTTTCTGACCATAGATGAAGCCTTGAAATATATCTTTCAGGTCCTCAGGAAACCCCTGCTATAATTACTATACCGACAGTTCACATTATATTAGCATGGTCAGTGGGAAGAATGCCTCTTACATTGCTGGCCATTGGGAAGAATGTCACCCTTACAGATAAAAGTGGTCACCAACCAGTGGTCCGTGGAAAAAAATTTGGTGGTCCACAGAAAAATTTGGACATTACTTGCAATTTTTATGTTTTATTAATAATAAAACAAAAATAATATTCTAATAAATTCCTATATTCCGAATGACAATTTTCGCCTTTATGTTGCACTGAATTCTGGAACTGTACTAGAGATGGATAAACAAGGGAGGCGCAGCGTGACGTCAGTGTAGTCTTAGGTTGCCGAGCCGTACGCTTCAGTATTGTTTCCACTATTACAACAGTCACCCCGCTCCGCAAATACCGATTCTCGTCCGTTTGTTTTATTTTATTTGTTTATTTCTCAGATGCTCTTTTAGGTAAGTATGACCTTCACTATGTATTTTCTTTATCTGTTATATTTAATGGTGTCAAATAGTTTGGCACTATTAAATTATCATTACTTTTTTGGTCTTAGATTGGAATGAAATAAACCCATAATGTGTGAGAAAAAGCAAACAAATATTTTGCATTTCTTTAGTAATACCAAAGATAATACAAATAATGATATTAGTAACAATAGTAATACTTCACTTAACTGATCAATGAATCAGAGCCTCCACAGTCCTTGTCAGGCACCATTAGGAGGATCATTATTTTACAAATGTATTTATCTTTTCTAAAAAAAATTCATATTAATGGTCCACAGGATTTAAAATTATGAATTTAGTGGTCCGTGAGGTCCGAAAGGTTGGTGAACGCTTTATTAAACTGACCTGAGAGTCACAGACTGCTCATTGCTCAAGGAACTCCTGGCAACCTCTGAGGAACCTTAGGATTTCATGGAACCCTGGTTGTAAAACACTGATTTAGAGGCTTCGAATGAACATTTGAATACACAGATATATATTCAGGCTATGTCTGTTCTATAAACCATTGGCTCTGCCTGTACAGTTGGATAAATGGCTCTATATTTAGGCTGGATCTGGGCTATAAATCAGCATCTTTGGGTGTACAGTTGGATACACAGCTCTTTATTTATGGTGTATATATTTTATAAACCAGTGGCTATGGGTGTACAGTTGGATACACAGCTCTATATTTAGGTGAATAACTAATATAAATCAGTTACTATAGCGGTACAATAAATTGCTTTATATTTGGATGTATTTCCACTATAAAGAAATGGCTTTGGATGTATAAAGGTTCACTGGGGTGTATAGGAATCACGTTGCTTCTGAAAGTCAAGAAATGAAGGATGAAGTTTTTTGAATCTGTGATAGAAGTGACAAGATGTGAACACCTTGTGCTATCATGCGCTCGCTATGAAATAGAACTATTGATTGCAGTTCACTTTTCCCAGCAAGAAGAACAATTCCCGAGAGATGTGTATTTTTTATGGAATGATTCATGTGACCGGCTATATTGCCCCGAGGCACCGGAGCCCCCACATGGGATGTTGTGATCCAGAGAACAGAATGAGAAAGCTAATCACAGGATTTCTCAGGAACAAAAGCCGCTGTGACAGTGAGCGGACGGATGTTGAACGATTGAACCCTCAGTAAGTGAATGCCGCTTTATTTTTCAGGGATCAGAAATGAAAATGTGACATCTAGCATTTCACATGGCAGACGGCGGTCTCTGTCTCAATATGTCATGCCAGTCATTGATTGTGAATCCTGCGCAGGCTCCACACACATCAGACATATGGCACAAGCTGCAACCTTCTCCAGCATGGCCTGACGCCTCCGTAAAGCCCCAAGTTGTACATTATTTTCCCTTTGTGGGTTATTGTTGGTCAAATATAAAGATATTTTCCTATTTTCTTTGGTAATAGGGCTACAGGAAGCAGAAAATGTATGTACACTTCTATAGTAAATGTTCTATTTTCCATCATCTCATTATTGTCCCCCAGAGCTCCTCTGTCATTCTCTCTGGGTTAGGAATACTTGCAGACTATGGGCCTGATTTACTAAAGTTCTTCAAGACTGGAGAAGGTAGACTATCATGAGAGAACCTGTGTGACCCAGCAAAACTGGATTGGAACTGGTCCAGGACTGAAAACATTTGTCAACTAATAGCAAATAATTTTTAAGAGATCTGTTCTAGTTTTGCTAGATTACCCAGGTTCTCCCATGATAAACAAATTTCTCTTTCTCAGTCTTGGAAAACTTTTATAAATCCGGCCCCAAGTGTGCAGAGCTGGGAGCTCTCCGGATTCGGTTTGGAGACTCCAGCTAGTTTGTTACAGGGTCTCTGTGTCACCTTGAGTCCAATGTGGCTCAGATACTGATTGGCTGGCTGCATAACATTTGCTTGATAACTGGTGGCACCAGTGGTTTTTAGGGCAAACTGGCACTGGAGAGAAGAGAGCCGGCAGGAGACCAGGTAGTGTTTTATCCACCTGATGCATGGATCTGATAAGAAAAAATGGAAATACCAGCCTGAGGCTGGAGATGAATAAGGGGGTAGGAAGATGGGGTAGATTAAGCTCCTGTGATTTTTTTTTGCTCAGGTATTGTAACAAACACCTGTATTGTAAGCCTCAATTTAGCGCTAAGGTGCCACTCTTTTCTTGGACTCTATTACTATAACTATTACTATTATGCTACACAAAGCAAAACCCAGATATTTTGGTTTTACCCCAAGACCCTGCAGCACTTTATGCACCAAGACAATTCTTTACAATTTGTGCACACTTTTTCCTGCAGCACACTTTCGCTCAGGGAATGTGAAGCTCACCTACATTACAGGTAAGTAATGATGTCATTATTGGTGTTGCCATCATAGGAAAAGTGTAATGTGTCTTCCAGCAAAGCTAAAAATCAAAATATTCCAATGAGAGCCAAGGCTATGTATACTGGCTGTAGCTACAGTGTCATTGTCGATGTGTACCAGCATCATAAATATTCCTGGAAATGTTCAGAAAATGATTGATGCAAATACACCTCAACCCCACCCAATTGGCTTAATTTGGTCCTGGTAAGGGAATGGCTCCTGATAGAGCAGAGAAACAACTCTGAGCTCTGTAGATGAGATTCAGAGTTCCCCTCCCATGCAATTTTTTGTAGATGGTCCTCAGAGGGCCCATTAGTGTCCACAGAGAGTAAATCACACAGACAGAATTGAGAACCCAGAAAAGTTGTGGCATAATGAAGCTTGATGATCACACACTGGAGGATTTATCGAACTTTTCGTGAGAAACTTTTTAATCTTTATATTTGTTATCCACCTCGTACTTCTGTATTTGTGTATACCTACCAGCAAGAGCCCACTTGAAGAGAAGAGAATCTGATCTTGCCAGCTCTCTGACTTTTAGTTCTATCTGAATTTGAGCGCTACAAATTTACCATCCAACGCCAGCACTTCTGTAACCAATCTGTAAGAACCTAAACCCCAGTAATAAAGTCAAACTTATTTTAGAGAGGCACACAAAGAGACTTATTTGGTCGAGTAAGGTCATAGCAGACACCACATGGTGCCCGAAAGATAATATTAAAGTGATTGACAGGTTCACCTAATATGAGGCCAATGAGGTGGACTCTCTGTGGTCAGACCAAAAACCATTAGAGGTGGAGGAGAAATCACTTCCTGACCCTTCTTGGTCATGGTCCCTGTCACCGAACACCCAAGGAGCAAGAAGATGACCGAAGTGAAGAACCAATCAAGGAGAAAGATGAAGCTGGACAGATGAACCACAGAAGACAGATTGGGATGGAGAAGCACCACAAAGCTCCAAGATTTAGATCTTCACCCTTCTTCCTCCCGCTTGCTCAAACTGGCCCAAGATACTTCCCCACCCCAAAGGGGTAACTTTACAAACTAGACAGATGGCCAGAATTCTTCTGTCCATAAATAGTGAATATTCACAGGGCATGATGGTGAGAATGTGTTATGATGGAAGGACTCTCTGCCTGATTTCAGACCAAAAAAGAACTTCTGTCCTTTGTCCATCAGGAATATAAATAGCTTCACTCAGGATTAATAATTACGGCGGTCATGTAAGGAGAAAGATGTTGCTGCGAAAAGCCTCTTCAATCATTATGGTGTAGATGATAATCAGTTTGAGACTCTCCCGCCGAACCTCTCTGTAATCTGGAACATTCTGGAGTGCAGGAGAGATTTACATAATGATTATTAAGAGTCTGGACGAAAACCATCACTTTTGATATACTGGAAACGATAATGGACGACAGCAGCAAAATCCATTCCAGCGTGCTGTAAATGGCCATCACTGTTGCTGGGTGGGGATCTGCATATGAGAATAAATGTTCGTTTGGGTGGAGTACAAATCATTATTATGTATGGATCTGATCCTGTATACCTGCAAACTTCCACTCCTTGCTCAATCTCTATACTTACTGTATATGTACACCTGTAGCATGGTGAGGGGATGGTTACACTATGGCCTTGCAGCACAGGAGTCTAGGGCTTACCAGATCTATAAATGATATTCCAATTTGTATATTTTTTTTAATGTTTGACAAACCTCGCATATTCTAATAGTCAAATGGGCTACAATGGATGAGCAGGGACCATTGCAAATAGCCATGGACTGTCATGGATCAGCATAGACCACTGAAAATAAGCATAGGCCATTATGGTTGAGCATTATAATCCCCTAGCCGCTCTGTTCGCTCCTCTAATGACCTACTAATGACTTCCCCACTCATAACCTCATCACACGCACGTCTCCAAGACTTTTCTAGAGCTGCCCCAAATCTTTGGAATGGTCTTCCTCGTCCTATTCGGCTTGCTTCTATTTTCTGCTCATTTAAAAGAGAACCCAAAACCTATTTTCTCAGAGTACTGTTGCAGCCTTTAATAAGGGTAACAGTGCTGACTCAAAGGACAGTAAGTTGCGGTCACAATGTGCTACACACCACAGGTGGAACATCATGGACCTAAAATTGTAAAAAAATTTGCAATAAAAGTTGCATAATAATAAAATTACATCATCTATAAACCCAATAACCTGCAGCACTGGGATGTATTGTCCCTTTAAGCCATCATGACTACATATGTGATATACAGACAGCTGATGGGGCCAGTCCGGGCCTGCCGACCCAGTTCCTCCAGTACTCCCATCCTATACACCGAGCACTGTGACTGTATATGATTCATGTGTGAGCTCTATACAATGCGCTCCTTTATAGGAGAACATAGAATGTGTACACAGGAGGAGCTCCTACCATCCCTCAGTGATTCATTCCCTTCACCATCACATTTCACACATAGAAACCCCATCCTCCAACACTTCTGTGGTTCCCACTACTGCCCAGGATATAAGGGGAACTGCAGGATGGATAGCCAGCAATGACATCATCACTCCCCAGATATAAGTTATATTGTACAGGAGTGACATCATCATTACCTAGATTTAAAATATATATCACAGTAGAGACATCATCGCTCTCCATACATGTTATATATCACAGTAGAGACATCATCGCTCTCCATACATGTTATATATTACAGTAGTGACATCATCGCTCTCCCGCGCTTTACACAAGGCCGGCACTTTGCAGCACATGTGTAAAATTTCAGCTTGATGAATGAATTTTTCGGCACTCTCCGATCTTCTTGCAGTTTTTATTATTTCAGTCACACAACGTTGCAATATTTTGCATTTCTCTTAGAGGCCAGAGATAACACCACATTCAGCAGAAAGATCTAGATGAGGAATAGATGGAAAAAAAACTAATTTCAGCTGCACCCAGAGCTGTAAACAAAGATCGAGGAAAGGATAAAGAGACAGAGAGATGATCACAGTCATTCCGGGGCCTTTATATTAGGTCTGGGCTGGGACGGTGCGGCCCAGGCGTTATGTATATATATTAGGGATGAATGTAAAGTGTGCAGAGCTGGGGACAGGGTCACTGTAGAATGATGGGGATTGGTACGTGTGTGGAGTTGGCATAATTCTATAGGACTTATGAATGCTCAGGTGTGATCAACTACCATTCCATAAGATATCCATCTCATATGTGTGTCCAGGCTCACCATAATGATCTCTTCCTTGAATTATTGAAACTTTTATTCCTCCTGCAATCCAACCCAGAATCTTAATAAAATGGTCTCTGATGATCCTGCCATAAAGGTCTTCATTCAGGCACTTCCTGTTATAGGGTGACAACGCTTTTGTCTGCACATGATAGACAATATCAGGTATACACTCACTGTAAGAGCATAATGGTTGTTTAATACAGCAGTGCAAACATGAGAGCTGGGTAAAGGTGTGTATTATCCCCAATTCACCTGTAAATTGGTCTTGTTCTAGCCCTGATAAACAACCACTTCCGGTTCTGACAGGAAATGAGCTGAAATCTCCCCAAAGGGGACACAGCCTGCCAAAACGTGCTAGTGATTCTTTCCTCATGCTGTAAAAAAATGAATAATGTGTTTGTAGTAGTGTTTGAACATCTAATGAGATTTGTGTACACACCAGCCGTACCCCGCATGAATGAAACATCGTGCAGCCCTCCAAAGGTAGTGGGCGGAGCTACTTCTACTGTCACGACCCCAAGCGATGGTCCCCTCCCACGTATCCGAAATAGGATAGATGCAGAAGAGTCATGTGACTGAAGTCCCTCCCCTTGGTTTACTCAGGTGTTGATGGGCGGGGATTTAGAGACTGGAGATGGGCGGTGATTGTACCGCTAGTGGTGGGCAGGGTATGAGCTCTGCACGCTCCCGTCTGTCGGCGGCGGTGATTGGCGGGCGGGGACGCGCAGTGCCGGGGCGCGCGCTCCCGGGTGACAGACATGGCGGCGGACGGCAGCCCGGACTGGGTCAGCTCTCTGCCCTGGGCGTGGGGCTACGGCATCACCGCAGAGGGACGAATCTTCTTCATCAAGTAATTCTCCATTGCTATCGTCCGTTCTCCCCGCTAGCACCATCCTCCCCCCTCAGAGAGACACACACACTGCACTGCGGGGCTTCCCGGCCAAGTCCCTCCGTGCCCCCCCAGCACTGCGTCCGTCTTGTCACTGCATGTTGTCACCTGTGTCCCCCCACACCTGGCACATTGTCACCCGTGTCCCCCCCTCACCTGGAACATTGTCACCCATGTCCCCCCTCACCTGGCACATTGTCACC
>NC_092859.1:21563314-21563923 GCF_032062135.1 Pyxicephalus adspersus
CCCCCCCACCCTGATTGCCTGTCACCTGTCTCCCTGCTAATCCCCTGTATATATTGCACTTTGTCCCACTTTACCCCCTACTTGTTATCTTTTGTGCCCCCCTCCCCAGGCATACTGTCACCTATGTCCCCACCATGCATGCTGTCCAAGCCCCCATACTTGGCACGCTGTCACCTGTGTCCCTTCTTACTCTGAATGCTTTCCCCTCTTCCCCCCTGTACTGCACACACTGTTACCTGTGCCCCCTCCCCTGATTGTTGTCACTTGTGTCAGTACTCATCTTCCTGCATGTGGTCACCTGTGTCCCCCTCACCCTTTGCAAGCTTTAATCTCTGCCCCCCCCACCTGGCATTCAGTCACCTGTGTCTTCTTTTGCCCTGAACTTTGCTTCTTTCACCCCTTATTTTTACCTGTTCTGACCTTATACACTGTATTTGTGTACCCCCCTCACCCTGCACACTGTGGTCTGTGTATACCCTCACATCACTTTAACCCCCAACTTTGCAGATTGTCACCTGTGTCCCCTCTTACCATGCGCTCTGTCACCTGTGTCCCCTCTTACCCTGCGCTCTGTCACCCGTGTCCCCTCTTACCCTGCGCTCTGTCACC